>NC_079491.1:5741422-6049078 GCF_020520425.1 Spinacia oleracea
CCAACTTAGGTAAAACTTCTAAACAACCTTCCCCTGAATGTTGACATAACTGACATTAACCACCACGGTAGGAGTTATAGAAGGGTGATGAATGGATCAAGAGTTCAAGAAAGATTCTATTGTATTTGGCTCCAAAGTACAGTTCCAAAAATCTTTCAAAATGTATCTCTATGATGTATGAAGAACTGTTCTTTCTTCTTGGCATGTAATGACTGTTCAACAAAGAACCGATTGGAAGCTACTTTTAACTTGGGCACTTAAATGTAGCAGATAGAGTAATGTGAGCTAAGGATGACACCAAGAAAAACAACAACAGGGTTGATAATTTATGAAATATGCATTATAAAAGCCACAATCTTTCAAGCTACAACCTTACACTCAGTACTTAAAGAGAATAATATTACAATTGTTCTAGTACTTCTAGTTGAGTTCTCATATTTTCAAACTGATTTACAATAGCATCAATGCTAACATCTACAAATAAATCTTTCTCTAAAGTAGTAACCAAACAATCACTCAACACTTGATCTCCTGCACTATTACGCAATTTATTTTTAACAAAATTCATTCCAAAACATGCTCTTTCTACATTTGCCATTGCCACGGGCAGAAGCAAAACCAACTTCAAAAGCATGTAGACTTTGGAATGAGCTTCATTCTTCGTTGCCTCGACAAGTTTAATAGAAAGCTCATTAAGATTCTTCACCTCCCAAAATCTCTCATCATTCTGAATATCATCAATGAAATTCCCAAGTGCTTGTTCAAAATTTAACAAATCAACATTTGAAAATTCATTGGGATAAAACTTGGCAAGCCGGAGCAATTTTATTTTGTCAAAGGAAGAAAATCGATTAATGGGATCAAAGCAAGACATACAAATAAGTAATTCTTTGTTTACCTCATCAAACCGATTTTCAAGTTCCTGCAATTGTTGATCAATTACACTTTCAAAGACTTCAACTCGAAAATGGTGAAGATTCGCTACTTGTGGCATACCACAACCATACTTTCTTCTCCTCGGAGCAACATACATTCCCTCCATATTAGGAATCTCAACCCCATGTTTAACCATAAAAGAGGTGACTGTGTCCATATGAGAATCCCAACCATCATCCCTTAACTCTTGTAAAAGCTTCTTACATATATCAACCACAGATATTGCATTCGCAAGATTTCGATCCATCAATTGTAAAGATGCGTCGAAAGTATTTTCAATCCCAAATACAGATATCATCAAAAATGCCACAAAAACAAAATCAAATGACATCAATGAATATGTAAGTGACTCGGCTTTATTCTTGTCACCTCTTTCTTTGGAAACATCACCAATGGCATCAAGCGACTCAAGGATTGTGGGATACAAATCAATAACATTCAAAACCATTGTAAGGTGAGATCCTAAACAAGTGCTCCAACGGCTGCTCGAGCTAAGTTCCTCAATTTTATCTAAAGATAATGCCTCTACAACACGTTCACCTTGTCTTTGTCTAAGAAATTATTTCCGCTCGGGTGAACCATCCACATAATTCACCAATGTGGTAAGTACATCAACAAACAACCAATTACAATCAGCATTCTTTTTAGCAACAACAGCTAGAGTTAGCTGAAGTTGGTGAGAAAAACAATGAACATAATACGCTGATGGAGATTCCCTCATGATTAAAGTTTTGATGTCATGAATTGCATCTTGCATTTTCCCAGCACCATTGTAACATTGACCTCGAACTCTAGACAGACTTAGAGAGTGCTCCATAAGCAATGACTCGGTTGTAGCTTTCAATGTCAAAGAATTAGTATCGGGAACATACACAATACCAAGAAAACGCTCTATTATTTCTCCTTTCTTACTGATATACCGCAAAAAGAGAGTCATTTGATCTTTATCACATAAATCTGCACACACATCGACAAGGATAGAAAAAATTCCATCACCAAGTTCTTCAATGATGGCTTTAGTTGTCTCTTTTGCACAAACATTGATGATATCCTTTTGAATTAAAGGAGCTAGCATTAGAAAGTTACCCGGAGCATTTTCCAACACAACCTTTTGAACATCAGGGATATTCTTTAAAGTATATTTAAAAAATCCAAGAATATTACACATATTCAACAAATAATTCTCGCTTTCATCATGAAGACGTGTAGGCATCCCTTGAAGTAAAATCCACCTCATACATCCAACTGAATCTTTTAATTGCTTTCGATATCGACTTGTAACTTGTTCAGAATTGGAAAAAACAGATGATTGAACCCATTTGACATTGAAAATCATTTAAACTTCGCAAAGCTTGATTATGAGCACTCAAAGGTCCACCAACATGCTCGTCAAACGCATTTGACTTGCTCCATGTTCTAAATCCTTCACTAACAAAAGCGTCTCCCCCAACCGAAACCTCATTTTCAAACAGATAGCAAATGAAGCAAAAAGCTGCCTCTTTGGTAACACTATACTCAAGCCAAGGTTTATACTTTCCAAACCATCTACGGTTAAAACGGCACACTGTTTTCTCAAAAGGACTTTGACTGAAGTTGGGTTGAAAAGGTTTTCTTCGAATATATTCTCTCCTAACCATATCCCTATGATTCGGATGAAAAGCACTCATCTTCCTTCTTTCTCCCGGGTCTTGAGGAAGACTTCGAACATCCAATTTACTTAATCTTCCATGATCAATCAAAGCTTCAGTCCTAACATTCGAACTATCTCCAGATTCTGTTTCACTCTCTTGTTTTAGAGCAATACCCCCGGTTTCATCAAATGGAGGAATATGGGTAGATGATGAAGAATTTTTTTTACTTGCTTGAGTTGGGATGGGATTTGGACTAGTGGTATTTACAATTTCTTTACAAATCCGTTTCTTAAAGAAACTTGAAATATCCTTCTCTTTTGTTCTCTTCATTCTGAAATTTATTTGATGAAATTAATTAGACCCTAATTTATACAAAATCGCCAAATGCAAAACTAAAATGAATAATTCATCAATTTTCAAGTTAAAATCAATAATTTACTGAATTGAACAACTTCATTCTCAAATTAAAATCTATCAATCAGCAATTCATCCTATTCAAAACCTAATTCCTAATTTGGAAATGTACAGTTAAATGTAAATTGCAAGAGAAAGAGAGACTGAGAAGGGGGAAATTAACTGACCTAGCTGCCGGAATCAATGAGCTGGTCTCCGGATTTGAAGCTGACGTCGTATATCCTCATCAGCCGTTACACCGCGTCGCCGCCGGCAAGACCAACACGCTGCTCAGCCGCAGTAGAAAACAGTGAAGAGAGACACTGAGCTATTTTTCGAACCAAAATTGAATTTTGTTTATTTGGAGTAGCACGTGCACATAAACACATTTACAATATTTCTAAATTGAACCTGTTTATTAGGAAAACCATAAAGCATAAATATGATCTTAAACTCAATTTGTAATTATATTGTTTTATTATTGGATTGGACTATTGGATTCATGTGTAGGATCTTGCTTAGGATCCTTTCAAAGTTGGACTAGATAAATTAAGTTAACTTTTAAATTTGTCAAAAAAACAAGAGTTTTATTAAGAAATTGGAGCATTAAGTAACGGAGGAAGTGCTTCTTTTGATTTTTTAAAAGTATAATAATTTGACTTTTAATTTTTCCTCGTATTAAGATCATATGGGATATGAGATATAAAAAATGAATGTTATTGTTAAAATGGTGTTGATCATAGAGGTCGGCGAGGCGGCATGCTGTGATGTGTGAGCAAACACATCACCACACATCACAGCGCCAAACATGTACCATTTATTTAAAAAAGAGTACCATTTCATTAAAAAAGAGTACCATTTCGATAAAAACATGTACCATTTCGTTAAAAAGAGTATGATTTCGTTAAAAACGTAGTACCATTTCGATTAAAATATGTATCATTTCATTGATTTTTTTCGCTGTTATGTTTTTACAAAAACAGTAAAAATATAACAGACTGCGATTTTAACTTCCTCGTTGATCATATGCTTACTTGCTTTGGTCAAAGTTATTTACTTCAATTTATTCACTTATTCTAAACAATTTGGCGTTGATCATATGGTACTGGGACGTATTTATGGAGGAATACGTACTCCCTCCGTTTTGAAATAATGGGACACTTACACATTTCACAACAACCAAGATAAATGATGGAAAGTACTCCGTATCCCAAACCTTTAAAATGCATGAACTCAAAATACTATGCTTAACAATAGTGTATTGAGTCACATTTAGGTGAAATTCACTATTCATAAGGAAAGTTTTTATTTTCCTTCCCTTTGAAAGCTCTATCAGCCTTGCTCAATCAACCAAGGTTCGATTCTTGGTCCTTGCATATTTCCAAAAAAATTTGCTATCCCTTTTCTCCTTTCCTTTCTTTCTTCTGATCCACCTCCTGGATCGTTTTCAATTTTTCCTGTCGGAACACTAAGACTCCTTCTCTCTCCAACTTCGTCACACACAGCAAGACTTATTCATCGAAAAACGCTAATTCCTCCGAGTTCATCTTCATCAACATCAATGCGGTCCTCAATTTAGGGTTTGTTCTTTAGATAAGAATCGTGTTAAAAGTGTTTGATTATTTTCTTCTTAGGTAGTTAATTTGGTGGTAGTGGTTTTAATCTGCACGTTTTTATTGTTTATTTATGCAATTTGGGTGTTAGATTGAATATCCCATTATTTAAACCAATGTAGGGGATTTAATTAAAAGATGGTTTAACTAGCAATATTTGCTGGTATAAATGGATCAAAAGCTTGTTTAATTGTTGCTTGTCTTGACAATATAGTATGATTTATACAGTTATTGATCTGTTTGTGATCTTGTACAGATGCAAATCTTCGTCAAGACTCTTACCGGAAAAATCATCACTCTCAAGGTCGAGAGTTCTGACACGGGCTACTGGCCACTTTAATCAGGCTAATTAAATTTGTTGTAAGTTGGGTTCATAATTTTATCAGTTGAATAAGTTTATTAGTTGGGTTTATTCTGCATAAGTTTATCAGTTGGGTTTATTCTGCTTCCACCCCCCCCCCCCCCCGTTCTCATCTTCATATTAACAAGTTTCTCCTTTTCACTCTTATGCATCAGCTTCTAAAGAATTTTAAGGTGCAGAATGTTCATAATAGCATTAGTGCAGCCTTTGCGTTTCCTTTTATTTCCTGCTGATTTTGGGAGGTAACCCAACTGTCTATAAACCAATTTAATCTTATTATATCATATTCTAAAATATTATTTTATTTCTTTCTTTGGTTTTAGAGCATGAACTTTGATGGTTCATTTCTTGAGAATGTTCATAGTAGCTTATCAAGTCAATTAATTACCTAATTATTTGCATACTATCTGATAAATGTCTAAGATTTCCCCGTACCTCTTTCATAACATTATGCCTATTGTTTTTAGAATATAATCCACACATGTTTTCTATATGCCGTCATTCTGGGAGTTTTTGGTGTCTTTAGTCGGCATTGCAACAGGTTGTCAAGAGCTACATTCAAGTCCAAGTAAACTTAGAAGGTCATCTTAATAGTGATGTTGTTCTTGTAACTTCGTCAGTATTTCAGCAACAGTTTCTTTCGAGTTGCATGTGGTACCTAATCAGAAACTTATTGTTTCTTATTTGGAAATCAAAAACCATTTGAAATGAAACTTAACTTAAACATGGATTGTATGTATATTGCATAGTGTGCAGCTAACCCTTTCGATCAATAAGTGAGATAGCAGCTTTTGAATAGATGTTATGAAGATACAGTTTTTGTCAAAATTTGCAACTACATACCACCTTTTTTGTTCTTCCTGCAGGTCTGCTCCTTTTAGTTGGTGTTTGAACATGGTTGTCGGAACTGCATAAACATGGGTATACTGTTGGCTTTAGGGTATTCATAATTATGTCCACAACTGAGTGTTTCATGCTTACGCCCGACATATTTTCTGTTTATAATCATGTGCCTACATTATATGTTTACAAGACAGGCTCTTGTGCTCACCGTCCCCTGGACCACGGCGCAGAAAACGACTAAGGACTATTGAAAACACGATTCTTACGAGCTCGTACAGGTAATGTCTTTGTCTATGATCTTCTCACTTTCACAATTGAAGTTTGTGAATATCCTGGCTGGATATGTACTCATTAACTTGTGTCTTCGCCCAGATTTTTGTTGTCAAGGTTAAGTTTTTACACTGCATATTTTTTTTCCTTGCTTGCCTTCCTATCTAATGTTATGTAAACTTGTTATATGCAGGGTCCTGAAAATGATGAGCTTTCTATTGCTTCATGGCTTGAAGATGATGTGATCTTTTATCAAACCGTGGAGATTAATGTGTCAAAGCTTTTTGGGATTTACGCTGAAGCTAAACAACCTGCTTTAGTTTTGGATGTTGAGAAATTAAATCATTTTGGTGAGTTGTTCATTTTCTTTTCTTGATGATTTACTTAATTGTTTGTTCTGTTATTGGTTCTATATTTTATCTCCTCCCAGTTGATTTTTGAAGTATCATATAAGAGTAAATTCCTCAATGGTTTAATCTTGACTTTTACAGATGACAAATTTAAAAAATCCTGCATTTCTGAAATTTTATCTGCCACAAACCGCAACCAGTGTAACTTCAAACTTAAATTCAAGGAAAAAAATGTACTATATAGGCTAAAATTAGAAACTTTAATAATTAATTAAACATTAAAGCCCAATTGTGCAGCCTATATCAAAACCTAAAATCAAAATGTTAATGCCTAGACCTAGACAATTCAGTAATTGAGAGAAGATAAGAATTTGGACACTGCAAAACCCTTAAAAATATAAATATAAATTGAGAAAAGATAGGAATTGAAAGATGGCTTACAGAGTTACAGGGGACTCTGTATCAAAACAATATTCTATTATGCATTTCTTTTCTGATCCGTATCTTGAATTCATTGATGCTTACAGTTTTTTTCAATTTATGCATTTCTTTCCTCTCTTTTCTGATCCGTATCTCAGTCAGGTTAAAGGATCTTCTGGTTCTTAAAATTACTTTCCTATGGTATGTATTTACTCTAAGTTTTTGTACGATGAAACATTGAATCGCCTTACGCCTTACGAAAGGAATGAAACATGAACTAATGTATTTAATCCAGTTACTTTTTAAAATAAAACAGTGAATTCTCTTACGCCTTACAAGGGGAATGAATTATGAACTAATGTGTTTACTTCAGTTACTATTACGGTGCTAGCTAGATCACTTTCTGGATGTTTTTTTTAGTTTATGGAGCTCTCAATTTTTGGGGTTGCTGCATAATTTGACAAAAGCCAAATTCAATGTGGTTGGTACTGAGATGTGATTGATTGTTAGTAGTGGAGGAAAAGATGAAAATTGGGTAGCTTTTTCGCCTTTCGAGGTTGAGAATAAGGTGTAGTTGGTGCATGAAATAGTATTTCTTGCACACATCTATGGGGATGCGTCGATATATAGAGCATAATTTCAAATTTTGAGAGTTGGGTGCATGGGTATCCTGTTATTATTCCTGTTTTGTTGTTGATTTAAGTATATTCCAATTATTTTGGAGAAATGTATTGGATGTTTATAGCTGAGTAACCTGATTTTAATGAATTGATTTCACTGCTACTGATTAGAAAATGGTTTTTATTTGGATAAAGTTTATTTTACTAATGATGATTTGTACGTTGAAAAGATACTTATGCAAGGATCGTAAAGTTGGTTGAACTTGTATGACAAAGGACATCAGATGGTGTCATGGGTGATGGCAGCTTCAGGTAAGAATGGATTTGAATTTGTAGGCTAAATTTTGAAGCTTGGATAACTTTTTTTTATTCATTTCCTTTATATGTTTATTATATATTGAAAAATCGGTGGCCTAAACATCTCCTAGGAACTCTCTTATCGTGAGTCAATCATTCTTTCATGACGACCGAAGGGACTTCAAAGTTTGTTCCTCATAATTTCAGATAAGTAGTGAATATAAGCCACAATACTAACGCTATCATATCCAAGTCAGAGGTTCCTAATGCCTATTGTTTTTTACCAGGTCTTTTTTCTTTAATCACCCTACTAGCTCAAATGGTAGAGCATTGTGCAAATACACAAAAGATGTGGGTTCAAATCCCACGTAGGCTCTCCTATTTCAACTAATAATTAATTATATGTTGGTTATGAGAATTATGTACTGGGAATGAGCTTAGCTAAAAAGGTGAAGGGTATATTTATCTCAACTTATTTTGGTAAAGGTTAAAGGTTAAGTCTGCATGAATTTCAATCGCTCTGGAAACGAAAAGAAGGGAGTAACGTTCAAGTGCGATTCTACTGATGAAGTTACTCCAAATCAAATGAAGTAAGACTTGCTAGAAAAACCTCTTTTATTGAAACTTTCCAAGGAGATCAAGTACATGCAGTTTGCTTACTTTGATTAAAGGTGCCCCTGAACAGGTATGTTATTTGTTTACATACTAATTAAAACTAGCCATGTAAATGGAAGAGCCAACTCGCCATTGTGCTAATCATTGTAGGCATGAGACTGCATAGTTTGTATCATTTTACTATATATTTAAAGATCATCGATCTTTGTCAAAAAGAAGGTTCGTGCTGTTATTGACAGTTATGCTGATCGTGGGCTCAGATCTCTAGCTGTTGCGACACAGGTTTGTGCATCAGGCGGACCGACCCTATGTCAATGCTTCAAGTGCATGAAGCTCTCTCACGTATTTCTTCTGTGAGTTAGAGATGACTAAGTACATCTTTTGTTATTGTCTTTCTGTAAGAAGTACCGGAGAGAACAAAAGAGAGTCCAGGAGGTCCATGGAAGTTTGTTGGTTTATTGCCCTTATTTGACCCTCCCAGACATGACAGTGCTGATACAATTAGTAAAGCCCTTAATCTTGGTATCAATGTAAATATGATAATAGGTAATGCAATCCCATATTTCTTTAATCTTGCTTTTCTTTTCTTATTTCTATTGCCAACCTACAAGTGATCACCTTGCCATTGCCAAGGGAACTGGATGGCGACTTGGAATAGGGACCAATATGTAGCCCTCGTCTTCATTGCTTGGACAAGATAACAATGTCTCTGGTCTTCTTGTGGATGAGTTGATTGAGAAGGCTGATGGATTTGCTGGGTGTTTCCTGGTATGTAGTGGCTTAATTTCTACAGCTGAAAACCATTCTACCGAGATACCACATAAATTTACTCTATTTTTAATATTGAGTGTTGGTTTGCAACTAAATACTACCCGCGTGATGGTTAAAGGTTGAAGAAGAAGAAAGGAAGCTTGAAGCTACGATTGAAGAAACAGAGAAGCAGTGCTAGAAAGTAAACACTAAACTGAAAGAATTAGAGATGAAGTCCAACCATTTTAAAGAATTGGAGGAGAGGTAGCCAAATCTTAGTTCTCCATAAACTTTGAAGGAGCAGTATATCTTATGATTAATATTATTTAGTTTCCAACGGGAAGTACTATGTTTTAGATTTATGTATCACGGGAATGCAACAAAATTGATGGAAATTGTTATTTACGTAGATATATCCAACCCTAACATATTAACATACGTATTAATGAATCATGTAATCTTTCCAATTGTTATTTTTTTCCCTAAGTTCCTTTTTCCGGGGTTTCTCTCCTAATCGTTTTGCTTGTTTGCTAATTTAGTTTTGGCAATTGATTTTAATATCTTGGGGGACCACGCGCGTTAGCGCGCGGTCCAACAACTAGTATGAGAAAAGTGGAATGTTGTAAGAAAAGAATAATAAAAAAATTACGGAGTAGGTTGAGTGGAGTAGTGTAAGAAAAGAAGAATAAAAAAAATAGGTTGAGTGGAAAGTTACGAGTAAAAATAATATATAAAAATAGATTGAGTGAGATGTTGTAAGTAAAGTGGGAAAAAGAATGCATTAAATATGATGAGCCATCTATCAAAAATAGAATATAGCACATTGTCCCTATTATTTTGAAACACTCATTTAAAAAAATTGTCTCCATTGTTTCGAAACAGGGGAGTACATGCCACCAAGAGTAACACCATAGCTTGAAAATGATGTGTTTAGGACTAACATCCCAACTTCCCTTCAACCCTAAGATAAATATGTTATCCTTATATATACTTTTCATTTTCCGCACACCGACCTCTACACTTTTCAGATACTGGATTTTTCAAAAACATACTCTCTCCCTCTCATTTTGTTAATTTTGTGGATTTTTCCCGCACGCCGACAAGACAACACCGTCCAAAGAAAACACATTGGTTGCCCATTGGAACGAGCTCCCCACTCATTTCAAAACTTAGAATTTCTCCACAAAAACAATATGAGTATATATTTTCAACCTAATTTTTTTTATATATATACTAATAAATAATTAAATACACAGTATACGTACGTATTTATGTACTAATTTGTGCATTAGCTAACGTAACCCGTGAAGGTTATGAAGTTAGAATCAAATAATCAGTAGCACTATCATTCCATCTGATCGATTATTTGCAAGCATGCAAATCTCATGATTTAATGCAGCACAAGATCGATCTTCTGGTCAATTAATTAGCATAAAATTAAATTAATAGTACAACGTAAAATATGTTGGTCCCATTCTCCAACTCGTAGCTTTTGGCCTTTACTAGTCAATCAAAAAATTCCTCCAAAACAAGCAAACAAGGAAACAAAAGGGGAAACAAAGTTAAGATTCTTACAGCTAATTATGTTTTGTTTCTCATAATAAAAAAAAAAATACCATTTGAATTTACATGATTAAAAGAACACAAATTCTTATTTATAATGGGTGTACAATAAATATTGTACACCAGAGTAATAGTTGACTCAAAATGTTTAAAAGTTACATTTATATATGTAAAAGTTATGTACTTTTTAATGATAAATTTTTTCATTTGAATAAAAATTATTTCTTCAAAATCACTAATAATGTATAAATTAATCATTTAACACTTTAAAATGTTTATCTATCAACTTTTTGATTTTATGATATAAAAGTTACAGAAAAATAGGTTAAAGTTACAAAAAACTGCATAAAAGTTATCTTGGTGTACAATAAATTTATTGTACACCTTAATGTTGTACATAGTATTAATTTTAAATAGAGATCGATGTTATTGAATATCTATTTAAATGTCATGTAACTTTGATCAATGCATGCAATTTAGGGTGCGTTCTCTTCACATTAAAAAAAATAATTTCAAGTTTAAATTCACATAAGTTGTAATTAGGTCCTCTATTAGGTAATATATATAATTTCCAATCAGGTCTTATAAGTTCCAATCAGATTCTATAAGTTGACTCTCTTGCAATGAAGTCTGACCAATTTCAATCAGACTTAATCATGTTTTATCAGGTCAATCATATTTAATCAATTCTAATAAGTTCGGGTTTCATTCGACGAATTGAATAGGACGCCCCCTAGCTTCCTTTGGTACTACCTTTGGGAGGAGGGAACAGATATCAGATGTGTTCAATAACTTTAATTTAAATTGATAATTAATCTATTGATAATTGTTTTGGTTAATTAATATGCATGGATAATTGGATATATGATTCGATCACTATATTGGCAGTAGCACTAGTGTAAAAGTAGTTGGGTTGAGATCCTGCAAGGATAAGCATGATAACCAAGTTGGGGTCAATCATCAATCATCATCATGTAACTCACTATCATATTCATGTTACACTTGTGATTCAACATTACTCTTCAAATCTATACGTATTCTCTAATCTTTTACTAATTCAAATTAATTAATTTTATCACAGACATTAACTTTCTCGATCTAATATACGTATTCCCATGAAAATGATACCTATGGTAGGGGTGCAAGTGAGCCGAGACTCTCAATAAACTACTTGAGTTCGAGCTCGTTTAAACCTCGTTCATGTTTGTTCATTTATTAAACGAGCCGAGCTTGAACAACTTTTGCAGCTCGCTTAATAAACGAGCTTGAACATGAACATATGTATGCTCGTTTATTTAAGTTCATGAACAAATCTTTTTTATTAATGTTCGTGAACAACTCGCGTTCACTTATATTCATGAACAACTCGTTTATTAATGTTCGTGAACAAGCTCATCTAGTTATGTTATGTATCATATTTAACATATAAACATTTTTTAAATATAGATAAAAATCATGTTTTTGACTTTTGACATGCATAATAGAATAAAAATATTTCAAAATAAAATTTTAATTGCTAAATTAGTGCTCTTTCTAAATCATGTTTGGAGGGAATCAAATTTTATACGATTATCTCCAGTTCTTTATATCTCATACTCTTCTTTTCTTTAAAAAGTTTCACAGAATTTATAAAACATTCAAAACCCCAAACTCCAAACCCTAAAAGCGTGATATTCACTATAAGTTTGTTTATCAAATAAAGTAATATACTTTAATCTTTATTACGAAGTATTAGATATGATTATAACTTGTGACATTTTCAATTGGTTAAACCCTAAAGCGCAAAGCTCGTATAAGAAAGCTCGCTCGATCATGAAAAAAGCTCGTTTATAAACCCGGCTTGATTAATAAATGAGCCGTTCACAAACAGTTCGAGAACAAAAAATCTCTTAAACGAACCGAGCTTGAACAGATTTTTGAGCTTGGTTGAAAGCCCGGGCTCAGGCTCAAGCTCGTATAAGTTGAATGAACATGAACATGAACATGAACAAGGTAATACTCGGTTCGGTTCAGCTCGGCTCATTTGCACCCCTACCTATGGGCTATGGTGCTGGTATTATGAGATGAGAATTGAGGGGGCACAAAATGATTGCCATTAATAAAAAAAAATGAGGAGAATTGTTAGTAAGAGTAACTTTGTAAATTCATTATTTATTTTCTCTAATCCGCGAATTCTCATTCCCACGTACCAAACACACGTACCTTTAATTTATTTTATCTCGTCGTTTGACATGCAACTTTCACCTTCTCTTTCTCTCATTGAACACTCAACAATTCAAAGATCACGGTTCTTACCAAACACTGACCTTTTACATTCACTTGCCGTTTATAAAAGTCCAATACTCACGATAGTGTCAACAAAACAAACCGATTATAATAAAATACTAGTTTAGTTCAATAATAATAATGTATACATATATTTAATATTTATACTAGATTAAATCCCGTGCACGTACGGATTTTGATAAAAATTTTCACAAAATAATTAATAGAATATCTCTCAAACTACTGCATATTTATAACACTTTTAACATACTCGTTTAAATTTATTCATCTAATAATGCATATTTAAAATGCTAATATGGTAATGTGACCAAAATATGGAGTGGTATATTTCCATTAGTAATATAGCGATTTGACTAAAATATTACCAATTTAGAATAATTATTATTACGTCGTATCTATTATTGCCATAATTTGTAAACTAAATTTTGTTTACATACCTAAATAATTTATAAAAAAGGTAGAGAATAAAAATAAAATAAAACAAATACACTTTTTTGGGAAAGAGTTTTTGACGGGAAAAAATCGCACCAGGAATTGACATGTGGCATTCCTGGTGTCTCTTTTAGTATATAGTAATAGATTCCGATAATCATAGATAGTCTCATGGATAACCTAAAGAACTAAAAGATATGCATACGAAACCAAAAACCATAAATAAAAGAGGGAGTTGAATAGGTATATAAATGATAAATCTATATATCTATATATAGATATAGCTAAAACGGATACAATCTTATGTCAAAAAAAAAAAAAAAAAACGGATAATCCAAACTCAAAAATCAAATCAAGAAATATCCAAACAAAAATTTAGGGAAACAAAACTAAATCATCAATATATAAGTAATTAATTAGCATACATAAGTAATTAATAATGAGTAAATTCATGTTCACCAAAAAAAATTGATTAGATTCATAATTCGGACCAAGAGTGCTTAATTCCCCTTGCATTTAGATTCATCATCCATAGATCATCATCTTCTTCGTCATTGATTCGTCGTGATTACAACAAACTTATGATGATGGTGATGAACACTTCTACACATTTCTTCATCAAGGAGCATTTTTTGTGAGGGTGCAATGTAGCAAAATAAAATAAAATTTTTTTTTTTTTTTTTTTTTTTTGAAGGAATATACTCATATAGCAAATATAGAAGTTCCAAGATAGAATGACAAACATATGATATGAGTGCATTATTTATATAGGAACCAAAATCATTAAAAGGGGAAAGAAAAGGGTTAATAATATTTTTATTTTACTTTTTTTGAAGGGGAAAAGGGTTAATAATATTTAAGGATTTTAAGCATGTAGTAAAAATAAAATAAAAAAGAAATATTGTGGAGCACGCATAAAAATAAACAGCCCTCCCCACAAATTCTTCCGCATGCAAAAAAAAATTCACTTTTTTCCCACTTAATTTGAAAAAAGGGGTTAGAAATTAATCTGAAAGGGATCGATGTAAACAGTGGAAGTTTTTTTAAAGGGATGGTGCCCTAAAGCTGGAACTATCCTTAAAATTAAAGGGACTTTATTTGATACAATTGGGGTTTTTAATCTTTTGATTTGATTCTTGATTGTATCCATTTTGCTTTTGGTCGGTTCCTTGTTACATAAATATTGTTCTACTTTTTCCATCTTAATGTTTATGGAGTACTTGCTTATTGAACCATAATTTTTTTTTTTTTTTTTTTTTTTTGGTGTTTATTGAGGATTTGAGGACCATATTTTATTGCTCTAAAGAAAGTTTTTTAAAAAAAGAATGCAACGTGCATGAGTTTTGATACAAATTTGAAAAGAGGATGCTATTGAAAAATATATTAGAGTAATAAGGTTAGCATCGGAGGAAAGATAACTGGTTAATTTTTCAATTTTCGGCCCGACTCGATTTAAAACATTTTAAAACTGGTTTTAGACTGTGTAGGTTTATAATTAGAAAAATGTGCATGCTATATTAAAAAATAAAATCTTTCATATGTTGCACAATTAATATATAATTTACTATATTGTGAAATATTTTGCATAAAGATTTAAATACTTAAGGACTTGCACATTGCCTTTTCTTAATTTTTATCCATTTTGTTATGGATACATTTTAGAAACAATTGTACGTCGTTAAAAGTTGTAGGCACAGAAAAATTGTTAATGCGTCAATTTGGAAATTTAAGTTTGTTAGTTGCATACTTAAGTTTGTGTTTACAAATGCTTCATAATAAGATCGTAATGAATTTTTTATTTACCGAAGTTTGTTGTTTAATGCTATATACATATCACTGCATATTTAAAAATACGTTATTGTAGGACATTATTTTAAACTCGCCTCACTTTTTTTCGTTACTTAGGTAAGGAGAAGGTTCTTACTGAGCCAACACCTCTTGCAAATATATTTCCCCAACAACCCTTAGTCAATTTTTGTACCATGAGCCATGACTGTAAAATCACGATCGAGGTTAGTCCTTAACTATTGGGCCATGCTTTGCTTGGTAGTTCACCTCACTAGCTAGGAATTAGCTTGCACTAGTGTAAGTGTGTAAAAGACTAGAGTGGCCAACATCAAGCATGCATTGCACTAGTACTTGTCATTTACCAATTTAAGTGAATTCCTCGTACTAAATTTAGTAAAGTTCATTCACTCCCCTTGCAAAACAAAAGATGTCCCCTCTCGTTTATGATGAAAAGAATTGACACTATAACCTATAACAACTACAAATTGACACTATAACCTATAACAACTAACCAATTAACTAACAATTGACACCATAACCTAAAACAACTAACAAATTGATACTATAATCTATAACAACTAATAATTGACATAACATAAATTTTAAACTCGGGATATCGGTTATAAGTACCACAAACAATTATTTGCCAAAAAAGAGTACTGCGTATAATAGTATTATTTTATTTTTTATTTGTTATCAGCAAAAGGGGATATAAATAACAAATTGGAGAGTGCAAATTCAAACTTGTGAATTTGTATACAAACCTTCAATTATAACTCTAATCATGCAGTAATAAATCAGGAAAAAACTGGCAAAAATAACAAATTTCACCGCAGAGTAATTTTTAATTTTGATTTGGGATATTGGTGTATTACCCATGAATCCATGATACATTGTGACACCATCTTCGAGTGAGTGATAACTGATGAGTAGTAAAGCAACTGGTGTTCCTTTAATTTTTCTTGAACGGTCCGATTATGAAGAACCAACCATATAATAAATCAAAACCTTTTTTTGAGTTAAAGATAATAATTAGCATATCATGGCTTCAGTTGACGACAATTAGCTAAAAGTTTAAAACTCATGATTTTGGAGTAAATTACAAAATATGACTAAATTTGTCAAAAAGGTCCAAAAAAATCGAATAAAGACCATTGCCGTTAAAAGTGGGGACAGATTGAACAATGCATCATTGTTTAATTAATTTTCATCCTAAGTTAATATGATTAATTTGTCATTTTCTTCTATTGGAGTTATGTTTGACAAAAAGAAAATCAAGCTATTAAGGCTCAATTTGTTTAAAGGGAATATTTTAATCGGGAAATAATCAAAGGGAAATAGTTTTCGTTTGATTGTTTTCTTACAAGAAAAATTATAAAAAAAAAAGAACATAGAAGTGGAAACGAGAGATAAATAAGGGGAAAAAAGTCGTTTTTTCCACATGGAGAGTAGTTTTCACCTTTGAGAAACTAATTGTTTTCCTCCCTTAATAAAAAAAAGAAGGAAAATGAAAAATTAATTTTCGCAAAAATATTTTTCGTCAAAACAAACGGAGTCTAAGTATTACTTTTTCTATCTTTTTTTAAATAATGAAAATTTATGTTGACTCCAGCCTCTCACTAATTATTCTTTTTTGTAATTTTAATTGTTTATGAAGGTTCATGGGCCAATAACATGGATGGGTCCATAAGGTGGAGTGATTTTAGGGGAAATCAGAAAAGAAAATGATCAAAATTCAAAAATAAAAAAGTGTGGTTATTTTAAGGGTGAACGGCGTGAAAGTTGATACAGAGTAAGAGAGAGTTACATCTATTATTTACTAGTTTATATGCATGCGATGCGTGCGAATATAAGAAACAGAATTGTGTTATTACATTTAAACCTGAAATAACAGGTAAAAATATACGAAGTAATATAAATGTGATGCGTGCGAATATAAGAAACATATAAGTTAAACATATTGATTAAAATTGTAAGGATTTATTTAAGGGGCTAGATTGATTAAAATGCTGCTTTGGGTTTTTCCTATTGGGTAGGTTGTCATTATATTCTCTATTCTATGAGCTAGTGTGTGTGTTATTTTATTAATTCAAGGGAAACACCAAAAGTGAATTTACTAAAATAACTTCAACTCTTCACTTATATAATAGAGATAGTTATAAGGAAAGTTATGAACACTTAGACTCCGTCTGGTAAGGCATAAAACATTTTGTGAGAAAATAGTTTTTTCTGTTTTCAATTTTACATTGTTTGATTTGCAAAGCAATGTAAAACCATTTTCCCTATGAGTAAAATTGCCCTTCCAGTGATGGAAAATAATTTCCCTTTCAAAATGAACGGATAATTAATTTGGAATTGTGTTTTCCATTGTAAATTATTTTCCATGAAAATTATTTTATACAGAAAATGTTTTACCCAATCAAATAAAGCCTGAATGAAAACTAGTTGTCATTTATATAGAGTTCAACCAAATAAAATAGTTAGTTGTCATTTACAAAGACACGAGTATTGTAAATTGCAGTCATGGAGTGTGCATTTACGTCCAGATTGTCAAAGTCTCTATCTTTCTTACTCTATTTTATTATTGTTAATAGTGTCTATGAGCTAATGTATCTTGAATCTAATCTTCCCTTATGATGACTGATCTACGTAGTACTGTACTAGGAGTACTTGGTTTTATTTTAGGAAAAATTACTTTAAATAATCCAACCTTTCAACGATTTTCCATTAATAATCCAACCTTTAGATTATTATCTAATAATCCAATCTTTGTACCCCATTAACTTTTATTGCACCCAACCGGTCACCAACCTAATACAGCAGGTAACTAAGACACGTGTCATGCAACCATTCGTTATAAAAAAAATTAAATACTTTTTTTTTCTTTTGTCTCTTTTATTAATTCCTCCTTCTTCCAGAGGAGGCATGCCCCCCTCCTCTATGTCCTCCTCCCTCTACTGTCATCCTTACTCAAATTCCACCACCATTATCATCATTTTCCTCATTTCTCCACCGCCCCAAAATCCCCTCTTTGTCCTCCTTCCTCCATTGCCTCCTTACCCACTCCCACCACCATTGGCATCATCATCAATTGATCATCAAAATCAACAAATTCATCAAAATCATCAACAAATCATCAAAATAACCCTAATTTTGAAAAATAACTCAAATTTTCACTCTTCTTTTCTCACCCACATCCACATAAGAATATATTCTAATTAATATTCTATCATTGTTGACAACCGAAACCCACAAGAAAACTAACAATAAAATCAGCCTGGTATCCATCTCTGCCATTACCGCAACAACAAAGAAGACCATCAAAACTACCACCGATGCCGACCAATACCTCCAACCCAAAATACATACACTACTTTTTTTTCAATTTAATTTTATTGAATGTGAGTTTTGATTTCTTATCCAGGTTGTAAAACATGATTAATTTGATAGAAATTACACGTCAAATACTCGAATTCATGCCTAAATGAGAAGAAGAATTGTTTAAAATTTGCCCCAAATTGGTTGAACAATAACCCTAACTTTTCTCCCAAATTGGTTGAACAATAACCCTAACTTTTCCCCCAAATTGATTTTATTGGTGCTTGTGTGAATCTGACTCCGAGTAGTTGTTGGCTTGTACGAATCCGGATTTATTTGAAAGGGCGACGACGATAGTTCAAATTGCCGTTGGTGGTAGGCTGGTAGCTATCAACGAGTGTTCTGGTGAAACTGATCATGTGGGGGAAGACTAATAAAAGAGACCAAGGAAAGAGAGGGGAGGAGTGTGATTTTTATTTTTTTTAAAGCAACAATTATACTGTATTTCAATAAAAGTTTTTTATTATTTTTTATTATTTATTATTTTTATATATGTAGGATGACCTTCGTAACAGGAAAACGGTAATTTGGGTGCAATAAAAGTTAAATGGGTACAAAGGTTAGATTATTAGAAAATAATTAAAATGTTGGATTATTAATGGAAAATCGACAAAAGGTTGGATTATTTAAAATAATTTTTCCTTTATTTTATTTTAATTTTAATTTCCATAAAACAAAAGGTGGGTAATCGATGGTGATCATCCCTCAAGCAACTTAGTATTCCCATAAATTTGATTAAATAATTTATTTTCCATAAATTTAGAACAAATGGGAACTTCTAATAAATTTACACACGTACACATTACAAACTAAAATAACAATAAAGGTTTTTAAACACCATTACACCTATTACAATAACACAAACTAAACACAAAACCTACCTAGACTTCGAAGCAAAGGGTAGCAAACGCTTTTTGTTTCAACCTTTGATTGTAGACAAAACTCTGTTTACACAAGATACATTACACTATCATCACAAGATTTTTTATTTTTTTTTCTTATTTTTTTTTAGAAAGATAAAACAAAGTTAGGGTGGCCTTCTCTCAAGGTTGTACCCTAACTTATCAAAAGATATAAAATAAGAAAATTTACTATCTACATATGGGTCAATGTCTTGATGGGTCTGGATATTGTGACCTATTGCGGTAGCGTAGTCTGTTGCGCGATTGGCTTCTCTATAAATATGGCGCAAGGAAGAAGTCTCAAAATGTTCTAAAAGTTGGGTGACATCTTTCATTAACATCTGAATCTTCCATGGGCATTGGGCTTGACCTTGTAATATATTAATTAATGATCAATAAGTTATCACCTTCTATAAAAATGTGACGAATGTTATGATCAACTAGTTTTTGGGCCCGTTCGACGAACGGCCTGGTTATATGTTGGTCGGGTAATGAAATTTAGAAGTTATGTTGTTCTCAAGTAGGTGTTACAAGGTGTTTAAACTAAAATGACAATAATTAAAACTTTAATTTATGAAGTCTTGTATTTTTAATCATTACATTTTTCTGCTTATGTTCATCTTCTCTGAAAAAGTAGATCCACTTTAAATCACTTATTACCACCAATAACATATCATTTGTACAAAGACCAACAAATTTGCAACTGTTACAGTTTACGACTATACTCATGTTATCCAATTAAAGGAAAGACTTAACAAAGTCTAACTATTTAACTATACTGACAAAACTTTTCTTGTAGGAGAACTAAAACTAATTGTAAGTTCCCCTAACAACAAAAATATACAAATAAAATCCACCTAAAAGTCTCAAAATGTCGATGCCGATGCCGATTTACCCACCTTTAATCATTTGCATGGAAACCATACATTATAAGATTATCCTTCTCTGCAAAATGAATTGCAACTAATAAAGCAAGAAAAATAAACAACATACTTCCAATGTGCTTGAGAAAAATCAAGAACAACGTGCTTAGAGAGAGATAGGGGGGGGGGGAGGTGGTATTACAGCTTGAATTGCATACATGAAAATAAACAATAGAAATGTTGAATTAAAGCACCATATAATCTCCTACCGTTTCAAAACGGATCAGTTAAAAAGTCTATTAGTGAGGTTAAATTTTGAATTAATGCTACAGGAGAAGGGGAGAAGATTTGGGGATTGAATTAAATTGACATTGAAAATAATTAATCTTGGAGAGTTAATGGGAAGGTGAAGAAGAATGGGGAAGATGAAGTAGGGGACGATAGTTTAGGCATAATCAATTTGAGTATCGATGCTAACTTTTGGTAATCCCTTCGTCCCGTTTTTGTAGTCCTGATTCTATTTTAAGCGTCCCAAAATTATAATCATGTTTCTATTTCTGGCCATCAAGTTTTCCACTTTCCCTTGTACTATATTAATTAAAAATGCACTGAAAACCCAGCACATCTTCTCTATGTACTATATTCCTTTATCCATGTATTATATTTTACTTTCTCATACAAATCAATTATCAATGAACTATATTCTAAATTTCCGTGTACTATATTACACTTTTCTTAAAACCCGTGTTTTTAGTCAAATAATTCTATAAATATGGGATGGATGCAGTACAATTCTAGTAAATTAAAGAGACGGAGATTAGTAGTATACTACGTAATAACTAATGACAATAAAGTAGATTAATGAATGACCATTATTTTTTTTTAACAAAAAGTAAATAGAAAGATTAATAAGATAGAGACATGTGTCATCAAAAGAGTATTGCTTATGTGCCATTGAAATGGTGATGGTTATGCTTTTTAAATACTAGGTATTGATATTATACTTTTCTTAAAACCCGTATTTTTAGTCAAATAATACTATAAATATGGGATGGATGCAGTACAATTCTAGTAAATTAAAGAGACAGAGATTAATAGTATACTACGTAATAACTAATGACAATAAAGTAGATTAATGAATGACCATTATTTTTTTTATAACAAAAAGTAAATAGAAAGATTAATAAGATTGAGACACGTGTCATCAAAATAGTATTGCTTATGTGTCATTGCAATGGTGATGGTTATCCTTTTTAAATACTAGGTATTGATAGCTAATAGGAGGCCGTTACGAAGAGCCATAGCTTCCGCAAGGAGAGGAGAAGAAGTTCCCAGATTGTAGGATCTACTGATTGCGTTATTACCTAGGTGGTCCCGAATAACAACCCATGCTGTTCCAGAGTGGTGTCGAACTGACCCATCAAAATTGAGTTTGAGTACACCCGGAGCAGGAGGAGCTAGTCCAAGCAACACGTATACTGCGTGAAGGAGGTATAATAGCGTTGTAATGAACGGTATCAATCGACGAATCTAGACATGTGCGCAAATTTCATTTTGTGAATATTTTGTAAGCTCTAGTGTAAATTCCCATTATTGTGACAGGAGTCTGTCGAAAAATATAGGCGTTACGCGTTTTCCAAATACTCCAAATAGGTGTGATTATCTTTCGGGTCGGGAGGGTGACATTTTGTCGTAGTTCTTGAAAAAGTGTAATAACAGAAGAAGAGCAGAGATGAGTACCAAGCCAACGAACTAAAATATTTGCATCCCAGAATTCTTTAGCTATGGGACAATGAAAAAATAAATGATCTTGTGTTTCGATTTGAGTAACACAAAACGGGCAACAATTAGGGATACAATATGCCGATAAGATAAATTATCCCGAGTCGGGAGGCTATTGTGCAGTAATTGCGAGACAAAAAATTTTAATTTCGGAGGAATGTCTAGCTTCCATATCCAGGAGAATTCCCACTTTGAGGGAGAAAGAAAATTATGGGCTAACCATGAAGCGGATTTAACGGTAAAATCTCCAGTGCTAGAGAAACCCCAACAGGGTTCGTCTGGTATTTCAGTGACAGGTAATGGGATACCTTTAATGGTTTGCACAACACCTGGTGGAAGAATCAGGGAGAGGGCTTGAATATCCCACGTGCGATCATCATTGATGAATTGATTAACTGTAAGATATAGATTTTGGATAACCGACGTATCTAAGTTCAAATAGGTGACAAGATTAGTTGAAAAACACCAATTATCAAGCCAGAAAAGGACGTACATTTGTTTCCGATCCTATTTTCCATCTAAGTCATTTGAGAAGGAGTGGTCGGATTTGGAGGATTTTTTTCCAAATCCAGGAGTCCTTCGTATGAGGCTTACATGTAAAAAATGTATGGTGATGCAGCCTTGAGAGAAGGCTACCCTAACTTTGTTTTATCTTTCTAAAAAAAAAAAAAAGATTTCTTATATATATGTAATCAATTAACTAGAGAGTGATGTCAATTTTAACCTATATACATTCGGCCATTCAGGTAGTTGTAGTAAAGGTTGATGTTGAAAACATCAAACTCGATTATTGTTGGGAAAATTGAATTGGAGCAAATCAAGGTTAGGTCTAACACCGCCCAAATGTACATTAGGAAAAAAAAAATTTGTAAAGTTTAAGTCTAGCATATGACAATCGAGTAATCGACAGTCACAGTTAATTTATTCAATAAAAATCTAAAGGGTCGAGATTTTTCTTCCAAATTGAGGTTGTGAAGTTATCTACTTATCTATGATGTATTTGTTCAATTTTTTTTTGTCATAAGAGTGTTAGAGAATAAAAAGAATCAATGTTATCATTTCTTAGTGTAAAATAATTTTGTGGATTAGTCATCGACGCCATTTTCAAAGTATAACACCATTAAAACTCGCTTATTTTTAACTAAATAATAAAATTTTAATTCTCAAGGGTTTATTAGCACAATTGAAGGTTAAATTGTGCATCTTTTTAGACCTTCATAAAAGATCAACATTTCACACACATTTTTAAACCCAAACCCGTTCTCGCTTTCTTAGCCGTTGGTTGCCCAACAAAATATAATTTTGAAACCAAGGTGTACTGTGTATACCGGTAAAAATTTCTGACAACCATTGTAAATGTCGAGTGGTACAACACATATTTCTCAACTAATTCAAAAAAAAATAAACCAATTTATTCTTTAAATAAATTCTTACACTCACCATAATTTTTTCCTGGTATTTGAGAGGGTCGTAAATCCATGTGGCACAACCGTCAGAACTCCCGGGCCTGCCGACTGTCGAGTATGAGCCAATTTTTTTTTTGGTGTTACCACCCGTTTCACCTTTATGACTAATCTGAATTCAGGACGAGTTCTGAATGGATAGGTTTCAGTCTCCTCCAAATTATTGTTCCGTATGAGCCAAACTTAATTTCAGAGTCCAACTCTTTGCAGCCCACAAGTCCACAAACATTTCCCATTTGCAAAATCACGAAATGAGCGATTCAACTCAGTGAAACACCAACTTATAAACCCTTCAAAAACCCTCCCTTTTCTCTCTCCTCTTCTCCAATCACTTTCCAGTTTCCAGCCATGAACAGAGCTAAATTAATCCGTTTATCTGCTCGACTCATCAACTCGCTTTCCTCAACTCGGCAACCAGGACTCCACTCGCTCAGGTTAAATCAGGTGACTAACTTTTCCTACTTAGCTCAATCTCCCCCCTTTCCTTTTGCTAAACCTACACACTCAAGCTTAATTTCCTCAAATTCCCATCAAAATGTATACTTCACCACTAAATCAGAGTCTATGTTTGAGCTTATACTTTCCAAAGATGATTGGTCAGTAGAAATTGAGAATGAATTGAAAAAGCTAAACCCTAATGTGAATCATGAATCTGTAGTTTATGTTTTGAAGAAATTGAATCAAAACCCTAAAAAATCAATGGATTTTTATAAATGGGTTCGCGATAAAAAGAAGTTTGAGACTAGATATGTGCCTTGTACTTTATTGCTTAAGACTTTAGCTTGTAGAGAGTTTATGGAAGATTTCTGGGCTGTTGCCTCTGAAATGAAGGGAAAAGGGTTATGCATTGATTACCAGATTTATGTTGCTGTTAATGGGGCTTTAGAAAGGGAAAAGATGGCTAAGGAGGCTGCAGAATGGACCAAATTTTACGACTCAATGTGGAAGGAGAATGGTCAAAATGATGTTGTCAAGAATGTAGTTAAGGTAATAATGGGGTCTGAGTGGAGTGAGGAAGTTGAGAGTAAGTTGAAGAGGCTGAATTTTCCATTATCGGAGAATGTCGTGTTTAGGGTGATTTGGGGATTGAAGGAAAAGCCATTGAATGCTCTGAAATTCTTCAATTGGGTTGTGAGTTGCAGAAAATATGAGCATAGTAGTGTAACTTATAGCAGAATGGCTAGGGTTTTATCACTTGGTGGACTAATGGGTGAATTCTGGGATCTGGTGACTCGAATGAGAAGCGAGGGGCATGAGATTGATGGCTATGTGAAGCTTGCAAGGTGTCTTAACAATGGAGATGCTGTTAACCTCTTTGAGCTTATCATGGATGGTCCATACAAGCTTTCGGAGAAAGATTGTATTTGGCTTTTGAAGATCCTTGCACATGATACTAACCCAGATATTGATTTGGTAAACAGGGTTGTTAACAAGTATGTAGAAGTGGGAAATACACATAATAAAGCTACATATGATTGTATACATAGATCTTTATGTAAAACCGGGAGATTTGATGAAGCGAAGAAGATAGTAGACAAGATGAGGAAAGCAGGCTTTAAGCCTGACAACATTACTTACAGTCAAGAAGTGTTCGGCCTCTGTAAACTGAGAAGGTTTGAAGATGCTAATCTGGTGTTAAACCAAATGGAAGATGAAGGATGTGTACCAGATATAAAGACATGGACAATACTAATCCAAGGGTATTGTGCAGCAGGCAAAATGGATGAAGCATTAACATGTTTTGCACAAGTACCAGATAAAAACCTCGACCCAGATGCTGATATGTTGGAGGTTTTGATAAACGGGTTCATTTCACATGATAAGTTGCTTGGTGCTTATAAGTTTCTTGTTGAAATGGTCCGAAAAGCTTGCTTAAAACCATGGCAGGCAACTTACAAACTGATGATTGAGAAATTAGTGCAAAATGGAGAAATTGATAAAGCATATTACCTTCTTAGTATGATGAAGGAGCAGGAATATCCGCCTTATCCTGAACCGTTTGTTGAATATATCTCGAAATCTGGAACTGTGCAGGATGCGAAGAAGCTCTTAGCAGCTGTGCCAATGAAAGGTTCTACTCCATCCATTGAAGCTTATGTAAATATTATTACATCTTTCTTTAATAAAGGTAGACATTCTGAAGCTAAGGATTTGCTTTATGTTAGTCCTCCTAAGGTTCGGAGGCAAAAGAAAATTCAGAAATTGTTTGGGTTTGAGCCTCCGAAACAGCTCTCGTAGTTGAGGCAGTATGTATTGGATCAAAGATAACTGTTCTTTGTGTCGAATGAATGGCATCAACCATTAATTATCAATGAACTTTAAATTCTGGAAATCTATTAAGAGAATTTTCCTTGCTTCTTGTTTGAAAGCATCATGCAGTATACTGTCAAAGCTGGGAAATGATAATTTGTGATGTATTCCGAATATCTCGGGAATTCAATGAAGATGTTCAATCTCGTTTGGATGTTAAGTTGCCCTTCAAAATTGTTATATGTGGAAGATATTTCCTTCTTCCATTATTGCAGGAAGAGTCAACAATCAATGTTTAATGTTAGTGCTCAAGTATTTATCAGAAGATGATGTGTTTATTGTGCTTATTGAACGATTTTCTAACTGAAAATAAGCTGTGTATTGAACTTCTCTTTTTTAAAACTTTTTTAAAAATTTGAGTTTCTGGCTTTGGATCTGGAGTTTGGAAGCAAGTATATTTATTGTATCTATCTGCTACCAGTCTACCACACAAGGGTGTGCAAGGCCCGGACCGGACTGGACCGAAGGATTCTGATCCGGTCTCCGGTCCTTGTAAAACTTGATCACGGGTTTCTGGTCCTGTCAGAGTAACACCCGGATAATTCCGGTGGGGACCGGTGACCCGTATCATTAATAAAATAATAAAAGTATGTATTTTTGTAGTTGTCGTTAATTGTGTACAGTAATTTCCCTCGAAAAAAATTTGTTTACAGTAATATGTTAACAATCCAGACCACCTATACTTGATTATATGTTACTGTAAAACAATGTACCGTCATCACATTATAAAGGGGTCAATTATGAGTTGGGAAAAAAAAAAAATTTGGTGCAAATGAGCCACAAAAGCGAGGATGAGAATCGATCCCAGGATCACCTGAAACCGGAATGGAAGCTCTAACCAACTGAGCTATCCATCGCTCTCAAATGAGTTGGGTAAATGCATTGTGCATTTGTGCACATAAACACAATAGATGCAGGAACAAAATACTTTGCATAGAAAATTATTAAAAAATAATACTTTGCATAGACAACCTAAAAAGTGTCAAAAGTTAGAAGGAAAAAAAACCAGTCTAAATAGGTCCTAAGCTGGACTGGACTTGAAAATCTGGTCCAAAACCGGATTTGAAAAATTCCTGTCCAGTTTTCAGTCCATGTAAAAATAAAATTCTTGGACCGGTCCGGTCTGAAGCTGTGGACACAATATATGCACAATATCTGGAGGAAGGTTTCCTAATTGTAATTTCATTTGCAATTTTGCATGATCCAATTCTGTACAAAATCATTTAACCACACTAATTATCTTCCTCGCATTTTTTAGTAGAGCTAGATAAAGTGAAAAACTACTCAACGGATGTGATGGTAAAAAGACAAAGACCCCTACTGCTACAAGGGAAACAACCCCCAAGCCCTCCTTTTTTTCAACTTTGGTACAACAAAATTCTGATACAAAATTACACCAAAATTCAGTCTGGTATCTCAGAACACTCTCTTTTAGCTGTATCAATCATTGTGCACAAAAACTTGACAGGATCACAGTTGAAGGTATGAGCTACAGCTGCGTGTGCCAAAAATGGAAGCTTTCTCAACGATCTTCCACTCAAACCCTGGTGAAAGCAACATGAAATTCGTTATGATTCAAGGGAGAAAGCAATATAAATAACAATATAATCGTACTTACATCACATGCTTCTGCAACTTCAAACAATTGTCTAGACATTGTTAATGAAGCTTCAGCCTCTTGCATTTCACTTGACTGTAACTTTTCCTTGAGATTAGGGAAAGTCAGAATATCGAGGGCTTTATCCTGTTTCCATTATAATCAGAACTCAAAAACAAGATTAAACAAGTTTATTCATGCTCTCCACATATAATAGAGGATGTAAATTGTAATGCAATGGGAAACTGGATGATAAGTACAAGACAGAAAATAAGGACCTTCAAATTCTTCAGTATTCCACTTCTTAGAAGTTCATGCAAGCAGGATCTTAGTATTTCATAACGAGCTTGTAAGGTTGGAGGACCCACATAAGCTTTGATATCTGCCCTATCAACAAAAGCAATATCTGCAAAGCAAGAAAGCAAGTACACATTGAACTGGATGTTCGAAAAACTTGAATGAGGGCAATGAGAGCAAAATTCAGACAGTAAACCTAGTACGCAATCAAACAGATAAAAATGGCGAGCCTTCAACCAGAATAACAAAGCTAAAAGACTCGGTTCCAATGGCTTCCAAAATTTACAGATTATGTGCAGCATCCTTTGGAGATGAGACTTTCTACTAAAGTGATGGCCCTATTTGGTAAATTGTCATTAATTGAGGTCCATTCATGTAGGTACATTTCTTCATTGATTTTCATTCTAACTTATTATCAACTAAAGAGGATGTAATAACGCTAATAAATGGTGATGAAAATCAGGGCAGAAAAACACGTTCTTGAGAGCTAATGTCCATTACATGAAATGTTTATAAGAGGCATTCTGTATATAATTCCAAACAACTCATTACAGTTACTTCAATATATGTCCTTGTATCAAATGGGTGAAAGTGTTAGAACTTAGAAGTGGTCTAACATACTTATCCATTGAAACACTTATCAGTTGTTTCATGATTTCTTCTCAGGTTTGTGTAACTGCAAAGGTATAGCATAGGAATATAGGATACAAAAGAGATTGTTGAATCCCAGACAGGCATGCACCAGATTGATATGCTCAGTTTTTTGTTAGGAAGCTTGATCAGAAGACTTGTCTAGACATTTTTTAACAGGCAACTAGATAATGCTATCCTCTAACAAATTCTAAGATATGAAGTGCCCGATCTGGATTCTGGAACCCATCCCTGAAAAGAAATTAAGAAGGTACAGGTCCAAAACTACAGTAAACACATACCTATAGCTGCTGTAATATTGGATGTTGTCATGATTATAACATTTGGTGAGCTTTTCAATTTGTCCAACTGGGTAAGTAGAGCATTCACAACCTGAGACGCCATTTATGAATTAATAGTATTCCAGGGCAGTCAATTAGACATTTCTATACATTCAGATGATGAAGTTCCATATAAGAAAAGTAGAAAACTTATTGAGCAACATATGCAAGATACCCTGATCGAATCAGACGGCTCAGAACCCGACAAGGCCGCATTTCTAGCAGCTGCAAGACTTTCAACTTCATCTGCAAGATCATGCACACAAATCATAAGCAGGATTGAGATCAAAGCAAAGACAGCCTCTTTCCTTTCATGATTTTTTTTAATAATTATGTTTGTGGAAATATATAACTCACCGATCAAGACAAACACCAGATTGTTTTCATCCTCAACCATCTCTTGAATACTTTGGAACAGTTTAGCAACCTAATATGAGCAAACATCTAATTCAGTGGAGTATGTCAAAAAGTAAATCAGTTTATTTGAGTTACGAAAATAAAATAAAATTACATGCTGATGTTAAACTGATAGGATAGAATGGATCGCACAAATTGAAGTTAAAATCTATGAGACATTATCCTTTTTTATAATAGTATGCTCTAAGAGTTGAAATGAAATGTGTAAATGGACTAACATCAGGCTTGATGAGCAGCACATACCAATTTGCCACTTTCTGAAAACCATTTGCTGAACAAAGAATGAGCATTAACTTCAATCAACTGGGACTGTGGATATCTGAATTTGTAAGGTGAAATTATTAGGTCAAAAAAAAGTTTATACCACGGTCTCAGAGTGATAAATTATCTCAAGCTGCATAACACATCCAAACCTGGAGCTGAACCGAATTGACAGCTTCTGAGCCAATGCTTTACACAATGATGTTTTACCAGTACCTGGGGGTCCGTGTAGAAGAATGATTCTGCCATTGAAAAGGAAAGACTTAGTAGAAAAAGAGAGGAAAAGGAAAGGTAGTCAACTGGGGTTGTTCCACTAGCAACCCCAGTGTATCTATCTAGAAAGAATGTAGTAGTGTTAACTTCAAACAATAATATTTGGGTCTAATCACAATGGAGCTTTTAAAATTCAAAACATGGTCAAGATATCTACAGGATTACTTTGTTATAATGATGACTTCCATACTGCTATTATAATACATTATTCAGAAACATATTTCCTGTTCAAAGATGTGAAATGAATGTAATTTTAAAATACAAATTCAGGGCATTTGACATCAGTACAAGTGAAAGTCAACTTTTAGGATCATAAACATAATTAGTGACTTCTAAAGCATAAGAAATGGTCTTTTCTCTATAGCATGCCTTCTTTTCAAAGCTTAAGATAAATATAAAGGAAAAAAAGATAACGCAAGTTCAAGTATATTGGGCCCACTTTCTAATATGCGGAGTACTTCTTTCTCTTATAGCTGGTCTTAGATTAAGTAATTTGTGTTGTATCACACATTTTCTAGAATGCACTTTCAGCATGTGTCTATGTGACATACATCTAGTTTATTGCTACTCAGCAAGCCTGTAAACTTAACTCAGTGATCATCATTTACCAGCTAGAGTATCAAACAATGAACACTGAACTTCATAAATTCAATGCTTGCTAATCAGCTAACTTATTGCAAGCTTCTAAATAAATCGAGTTTGTAGTAAGAAGCTGAGCATCCTTAAACTACGTGGCTTTTGGCTGATGAAAGGACTGAACAGTCATACAAGTTAATGAGAAAGTTGCTGTAATCAGTTATTAGGAGTAACTGATCTAGGTGAGAAACTGCAATTAGAGAACCTTTAGCCTTCTCTCTGATAAATAAATTTAAAAAAAATCAGATGATGACCTGTACTCTGTATTACACTACTATTACTGTATTAGAAAAGAATATAGTTCTGCTTTCAAGAGGAAAAATAAACTTCTGTAGCAGGAACACAGCGTAGAAATCTTCCATTTATACTTTATAGCATTTTAAACTCTCTCTAAACCGATCCAATATAATGATTAAAAAAACTGATTAAAAGAGAAATATGATAGTAGTGTGAAATAGAAAACATAAGCTATCAACAGAGCTAATAGATTCAAGACAACATACCAAAAATTAAGATATATGGGATAAAATGATCTCATGTTAATGATATTAGTTTAATTCTTATGCATATCTCTTATGCTGTTAGTTTGTTAAACAGATCAGAGACATTCATTACTAGATTTTAGTTATTTTAAACCTATGTAATCTAACACAGGTTTACAGTAGCTAAAATGTATGAATGAATATCTCTAATCTGTAGAACAAAACTAACATAACAAGAGACATACATAAGAATGAAACTAATACCACTAATATGAGATTTGTGCTCCATTACCGATTCCAAGACACAAGGAACGGATTAACACCCTTTTCACTAAAAAGCAATGCGCTCGCTGCATATCGCAACAATCTTTCCTTCAGTCCAGATTCGAAGATCAAGCTGCAGATGCAACAGTCATATTGTTATAATTCGAACAAAATCAACAAGGGGGGAAAGACATACACACCTTTCCCACATTCCATCAAACTCTTTAGCTGGAAGAGTCCATTCATTAAAGCTGGAATTTTGACCATCTCCTCCTAATTCCTCGCAAGGCCCCTCCTCACTAAGCTAGTACAACAACCACAAGATTGCAAATTAGAAGAAAACTAATCAACATAGAAGCAAGTAAACAAGTAAGATAGCAAAGCCAAGTATGACCATAATGCAAGTACCTGATACACATGCACAAGTGGTTTGACCTGCCAGAATAAAATAACTTCACCATTCTTCACCCACTCATCTACAAAAAATAGGTAAATTGTCTAATGTATCAGAACTAACCACCAATCTCAGGCAGCACCAAATATGTATAAAAAGAATCATACCTGTATCACATATACAAATACTCTGCACATTTTCCACAAGACATTGGTCATCCTTAGGTATAGGAACAGGGCCATTGCTGTAACTCAAACATCTTGTCTCTAGCATTCTGATAATGAACAGAAAAAGTTAATGAATAAGCTCAGAAACCCCCTCACAAAAAAAAAAAATTATAACTGCAAGTCTACAACTAGGTCGACAGAGATTTTTCTATGGCCCTTTCCCAAATTCAGCCACAAGAATGTATTACGGAGTATACTATTAGATGAAAGCTACTCCCTCCTTTCAGAAACTGTTGCCACATATACGAAGTACTATCTTAGGTCTTAGGATGTCAAAAAGTTGTCACGTTTTCAAAAATAGGTAATGGTTTGTTGTAGATTTTATCATTTAACCCTTAATAAGAAGCAGAGATGTGGATAAATGGGAACGGACAAACTATTACAGGGGGTCTTTGAGTAAAATTGAATCATATATTCATACGTTTAATTTTGAGATGTTCAGATAACATGACTATTATTTCTAGACAAAGTGAGTAGATTTCTGTTGAGTACTAGTGTACTTAGTACTACTACAGATAAAAGGTTAAATTTCATTAAGGTGGTCTCTAAAGAAAGAGTCTCACTCTCCCACTACCGGATACCCAAACCACAAGTTGGGGAATGTTTGCTGACTCTAGCTGCTTACTTTCTTTCACCTACGCTCCCTCTCACTCATCCATATGTGTCAACAAGAAACTAGATACAAATTAAGATCAACCCATAACAGTTTAAACGAAAGCAAAGGCATTTCTTTTAACTTCAGATATACGGAGTAGTTGACTAGGGATACTTCTCAAAGGTGGTGTGTCTCGTATCCACTACTCAAGCACGTACATGCCTCCAGCACATGGTCACATAATTTACACCCCACATATTTCAGAATTGCATTTTTTCTTTTGTTGGTATTGTATCCACACTTGAGTCTATGTCCATCTCAAGGCAACATGGGAGAACAACTACAAGCACAACCAAGTCCCATTTTAAGCACATACATTAAAATTACATGGTAGCATGGCATTAGAGCACAATGCACCTAAAATATCACGAATGCTTGATACACGAGAGACAACTTGCTAAGAACAACAAAATGAGCAGCTACACATAAAATTTCAATCAACCAGCCAAAAAACGCTGCTTTAAACGGGCACATTCATTTTTACAAACATACAACCAATAAACTATCAATTGAACCGCGAAACAGTTCAATCAATTACCTTTCAACACAAGTGCGAACATCATCTAATCGAGCTGTACTGGAAGGTTTCAAGCATACTTCAACTGCAATTAGGGGAAAAATTGGAGCAACCCCCAAATTTTATAAAATTAAAATTGGAGCTAATTAAAACATATAATTAGCAGAAATTAATGTAGAAGAGATAAAAGCTAGAACCTGAGACGAGGAATTTGTCGTCGGGAAGAGAAGGAGAAGCAGCTACTTCGGAAGCAACGGAAGGAAGAGGAGGGGGAGGGGGGGAGTGTTTTGGAATCATCTGAGTCTGAGCAGGAACATTTGACTCCAAAACGACACCATTTGCGATTTTAATGGTTTCAGTTTCAGCTACAGTTTCAGTGGATTCAGGTTTTGAAACTGAAATCTCCATTGGAGAGCTCATTTTCTTGGAATTAGGGTTTCTGCAACGAGTTGGATTTGATTGACGAAGACGGCGAAATTGTATTCTCCGTGATGATGCAGAGTATCGGAGAGAGAGAAACGAGTGAAATGGCATGAGAAGGAATGAGAGAAATCGGAAATTGATTATTTTTTTGTGGGAAACCCTAGAACGACATTTTGGGGGTTTTTTCTTTGCTTTTGAATTTGAGCGGGAATTTATTGGGTAGAATTTTACTTCGTATTTTATTTTCTTTTTTGAAGGAAAGGTGGAAATATTTATGGTTTACCCTTTTGTGTGACTTCTTAATTCTTATACTCCTTCGAATATTATTAAGTAGATTAAAAAACTATTAAATAGGTTTATTTTCTTAATTGGTGAAGTATTGAGGCACGGATTTACATAAAATAAAATAATTTTACTCGAAATAATAAGTGTGTAAATTAAACTTATTTGCTTTAACATGCAATAGTGACGTCTCTGGTGGAAAGTTTGCATCTCCAAAAGTAACCATGGTCAAGGTTTTGAGTTCAACTAACACCACAAACACTTTAGAGGTGGAGATTCCCTTATCCTTCTCCCTCACTTGCAAAGAATATTGTCTGATAACAATATGTTAATCGGGCTGACTTATATAAGAATATGGCCTGTTAAAACGTCATCTCCTTACCTACCAGATAGTCAAATACACATACGAAGTATAGAACATCTTGTACGTGTTCAATCCTCAATCACATTTCACTCATTTGTATGAAGCAATTCCTAGTTAATACCTAAGACCTCTTGAAGCATCCATCTCACATTTCTCATCCACCTAACAAACAAACAAAACCACCTCTAGTATTTAAGAGAATGAATGAGAATAAGTCATTAAATTTATTGAGTAGATTGAAAATTGATTAAATGGGTTAATTTTCTTAATTGGTGAAGTATTGAAGCATGAGTTTACATTAAATAAAAGGATTTTACTCAAAGTAATAAAGAGTAAGTGTGTTCAATTGAACCTATTTATAAATAGTAAGCGTGTTCAATTGAACCTATTTGCTTCAAGATGCAATGAGGACTGACGACTTCTCTGATGGAGAGTTACATACTTACATTTCCCAAAGTAACCATAAAATTTTGAGGTCAAACAATATTACAGACACTTTAGAGGTGGAGATTCCCTTATCCTTCTCTCTCCCTTGTAAAGAATCTTTTCTGATAACAATAGTTCAATCAGACTGATTGACTTGTATAAAATTCCGACATGATAGAACGTATTCTCCTTAACTACCAGATAATCAAATACACATATATAAAAAAATCTTGTACGTGTTCAATCCTCAATCACATTTCACTCATTTGTATGAAGCAATTCCTAGCTAATACATAAGACCCCTTGAAGCATCCATCTCACATTTCTCATCCACCTAGCAAACAAACAAAGCCACCTCTACTATTTAAGAGAATGAATGAGAACAAGTAGTCATTAAATTTCCCCATCAAATACCCATGTCAAATGTCATACACTCATCCCTTTTTAGATAACTAAAATGAAAGGCTATCATTGGCCCAAACATTAATCATGGTCCCCTTACACAACACCCTTTCCCCTGATGAAACACCAATGCTCAAAAACCAAACACCATGAAACAAAACAAGAGAGAACAAATAGTTGAACAAAAACAACATGGAAGAATAATGGAATATGAACTCATAAAAGCCGTTGCTCAAGCTTGGCATAGTCACTTCAACAATGAAAAGGAAGCCACGAGCGAATTCGATGCTCGAAGGCGTAACTTTCGTAACAAGCCAACGAGGTTTAAACTCGAGGTTGAGGCAACGAACAAGTTGAAGGTGGATGAAGAAGCGAGTAAAGGGATATGGAACTTTAACCAGTCTCTTTGGGACCCCTTTGAGATCGTTGCGGTGTCTAAAAGGTTGGAAACCGGGTTAGTATTGAACTATGATTTTGATGATTTGCAAAAATTGAATGAGCAATTGAGGGTGTTTAAGAAAAGGAAGGAGAGTAAGAATAGTCTTAGGAACTTGTTTAATATCATGTCTTCTAGGAGATTTAGTGATGATAGATAAACCTCAAATTTCTTGATTGAATATCAAGAAATTCAACTAGCTAGTTGGCTTTGGAATTTCTATTGTATGCACTCTAATCAAGTTAATAAAAAGGCTAATAGTAGAGATTTTTGGTTATTGATCATATATTTTGATAACTATTACCTAAAGATGGTTGTGGTCCAGGTTGGGCCTCGGCACGAAAAGAAGTCAAGGCCGAGCCTAGGCATCAATTTTTTTTTTTGGATTGAAACGCATCACAACTCATGGTCTGGTCCAACACGCTAAATTTAGTAAAATTAGACATAGGTACGACGCCCTGATGCGTCCCTACACGAGGACACGTGGGCCTGGGCCACATTAAAAAAATTGATCCAACCCATTACAAACAGGCTTGCGCATGGGCTAGTCCCGAAGCCCTGCTCGACCCACAACTATCTTTATTGGTACTCCCTCTGTCCCCTTGACTCCCATATACTTCGTACACAAACATGTCCTCACAAAACACATACCACATGGCCGGACAAACTTTACCAAAACCTTAAAATAGCAAAATTTTATCAAAAAGTCTTACGCACACAAGGTGTACAATAAATTTATTGTACACCAAGATAACTTTTACCTATTTTTTTGGAACTTTAACCTACTTTTGATTAACTTTTATATTAGTAAAAATATAGTTGATAGAAAACATATTAAAGGTTTAAATGATTGATTTTATACATTATTAGTGATTTTAAAGAAATAAGTTTTACTAAAATGAAAAAACTTATCACTAAAAAATTAATAACTTTTACCTATATAAGCTTAACTTTTAAGCATTTTATGTTAACTTTTACTTAGATGTACAATATTTATTGTACACCCTTTGTAAATAAGAATTTGTGAAATTTTACATATGGGGTAATCTAAATAGGACAAAGAGTGTCTTCTCAAAAAAAAAAAAAATAGGACAAAGAGTGAGGGACACTATTAGGCAAGTAGTTAATGTTATTGCAAATTTGCAATCAATTATTTTAAGTTCTTGCGATGTTATGGACTTGTGTGGTAGTGATCTAGGCACACACCATGACACCAAAAAGTTACATTCGTATTATAAGAGCACAATTTCTACTCAGATGGAGGTGTGTCAAAATCAATTTTCTCTTATAGTATGATACTCGGCTTACTACCATCTACCAATTGCCACCTACCAATTGATTTCAGTATGGAAGTCTGCAAGGCTTGTATTTGATCATACTCTTTCTATGGTGTGAGTATGTTTCTTCTCTAGCATGAAAAATTGAATGAACAAAAATATTTACTATTTTCTCTGTCCCTTAATACTCGCACCATTTTGACTTTTTGCACTATTCACATAATTTACTTTGACCCTATTTTATTTCTATTATATGAAAACAAATGTTAGTATATAATATATTGTTGGCTTCATCTTAATATATATTTTCAAAATATTAATATTTTTCTAAGTTTTTATAATATGTAGTTAAAGATATTGGTGGTCAAAGTTGTGCATTGAAAAACGTATCAAGCCAAAACGGTGCGAGTACTAAGGGACAGGAGAAGTACTAGTACTTCTTCAATTCAGTCCATACGAAGCAAAAAAAAATGGATATTTTATTTAGTTAATTGGACTGCTTCATTCCACAACTAGTCATACCACTCACCTTTAATCATGTACGTACATAAACACTACGTAGTAGATAATTAATTTATTTTTTTGAATGGTAAGAAGAAAAGGAAAAACAATACGATAAACACCCCCACAAGGCCACAAGGGGTGAAATATCATATACTACAGTAGACAATACAAAGAGACAATATATACGTACATATAGTACGTAGTATATATGTTGGTCACATTCTGAAAGTCTTCCAATGACGAAGCCCAAACCCCCTATGCTTAGCCTTAATGAACCCATCTGCTGCATCATCAACACTCCTTATAACACCCAATTTCTCCTCATTATCCCTATTGGCGAACTTGACCGCCTTTCTTTCACCATTATTCGGCTCCACGAAATCCACGAAGCGAGCCCTAGGGTGGTGGCCGTGGTGGCGAGCCGCTTGAACCACCTCCGGCACGTGGTGTTGGGGGTGGTGGTGGTGCTCGATATGAATTACTCCATCCTCGTCCTCATAACCCGACCCGATATCGTTGTCGTAAAGACTCGGATAACGAGGGACGACGTCGTTGAGGTTGCAAATGTGGCCATGGGTTGTGTAGTAGTCACTACGATAGGGTTGTGTATGGAAGGCCATTTCTTCCTCTTTGTGTACGATTTTTTTAGTGTTGCAAGTATTGGATGCAAAAATAGCAAGGTTTTTGTAAGCGTGGAATAAAAGCACTTTTATTTATTTTATTCTAGGTGATAAAAGGTCCACAAAAGTTTTGCACCCAATGCCATTTTCTTTTAACCGTTAACTAGGCAAGTAGGCATCAATAATTTCAATCAAGAATATTACATACAAGAGTTAAATTGTTTAATTTTTCTTTTGCACCCAAAAAAAAACATTGCAAAGCTTTGTATAAGACTTGGAGTCATATAAGTTAAGCAGTGGAATCAATTAATTAAACACTAAAACTAATTAATTAAGCACGAGAACCAATTAGTTAAACAATGGAGCTAATTCAGTTAAGCAATGAAACCAATTAGTTAAACAATTAAAGTGGTCTTTTCGGTAAGACGGTCTTACACAAAAGTTGTCGAAACAACATAGAAGAGTTAAAGATGGTTGTCACTGTACTGAGTTGTTCTTCGTGTACGTCGAATCCACGTGCCTTGTAAATTAAAAGGGCCCAGCCCATCCAAGCCAACTTGTTTCTTGTCTGGCTAATAATTTCAAAGGCAGTTTAGACACGACCCAAGCCCATGTACCCTCATATCTTGATGAGTCGTGACTCGTGAGGCTTGTGCCTACATGCTAAGCGACTAGGTCTATATTACTCAATTTAGCAAACAGTCTCATATAATGGAAATGTCTTAAAGTAAACACGAAGTTCCTATTTTAACATATAAGTTTTGACCATATTATTAGACTATGTAGCTTATTATATACGGAGTGGAGTACTCTGTACTCTGTAGATAAAGAGGCGATGCTTTTGAATGCAAGACGAAAAATTAACATACTCCCCAAAAGTTTAGGTTGTTGAGGTTGATGATTCTCCAAGATAAGATCTTCTATGATCTTATGGCAAATAATGCCCATGATTTATATATTCCTCAAATCACACATTAAAACAAAAGGTACCCCTTGGGGCTCGTTCGGTATCACGGTCAATTTCATGTTTTTGGTTTGTTGGTTTAAAGTCATGCTTTTGATTGAATCATTAACTAAAAAATAGTCATACTTATAGTAAACATGTTTGATTTTGAAAACTAACAACAAAAAACTGGAAAGTACTTTTTGTGGTTTTCATATTTTGATTTTTAGTTTTGTAAAAAATAGAAATTAAACTGGAAATAAAAAACGATACCGAACGGAGCCTTATTTAACGATTCTAGCAATTGATTGCGCTAGATAAAATATAGCCGGATTAAACCCGATACTCTTACAGTTTTTTTTGTTTTTTTTTGTACAAAGATACTTTTAATGGTTACGTATTTACCTGCGTAATGTACGAACCAATTACATGTTGGTTCAGTGGTGATTGAGCTGAACTTGGTAGGGAGGACCGCATGTTCAATCCCCGCATCAACAATTGGAATGGAATTGGAACCTATTCACCAAGAACTCGCCCCGTCCAAATTAACCCGAAAGATGAACCGGGTGGTAATACCAAAAAAAAATGTACGACACTACGAGAGCGACCAAGCTAACATTTTCCTTTCCAATTTTTTTTTGGGCATAAATTCGCTCAATTGTTATTAAGACAACCATGATCCGACTAGACGTGACAAATTAAAAGGAGTATGGTCTTAAAGGAAATTCTATGGAATATTTAGTGGAGCGCTAAAAGCCGAGCATTGTCACATTGTGTAGTGTCTGTCGATCATATTTCTCATTTGATCTCTCTGCCTCTCCTACATTAGTTGTTTTATTTATTTATAATTAGTGGGTTAATTGTCAATTGTTGTTCTTCAATTTGATAGATATGTGTTTAGATTATCTGAATGTGTTAGCATTTAGAATTATGAAGGATTAATAACACTCATGGGATGCAAAGGATGGGATATCTGCATGTCAATTCAGATTTCAGACACTGAAGGAACTGATCCTGTATTCGTGCTGGTTCTGAAACTAACTGATCTGTTCCATATCAGGCAGACCTAAACAAAAGAAGAAGAAAAAAGTGGAAGCAATTTTAGACATGTACTATTTCATCAAAATGGTCTGTCTATTTGAAGTTACAAATTACAATACATTGTTTGCTAAACTATGCTACATTGTTACTTTCCGAACAACCCCCTTTTTTCGGTGGTTTAGTAGAAAGTTGCTTTCTTCTTCTACCAGTCTAAGGCTACTAATAACATTCGTCAAAGCAAAAGAAAAAACCTCGAGGCTTGTCTTCCATCGGTGTCCTCGGTGTTTCACCAGTGCTGTCTTTTTTAGCCATCAAAGAGCTCGTGCCTGGCGATTCGGGTGGTAGGATTGAATTCTCTCGGGTTATAATCCGGTGAGGTATTGCCGGGCCTAGTGGTGCAATGATAGAGAGATAATGGAGCAGCATTTGGATTATTTGAGTGAAGTTGGGTCGGGCACTTGGGTCCACGTTCCAGCATGATGTTAGAATCAGTGCTAAATCTTCAGGGAGGTCATCTGCACTCGGCCTCACATTCTGGGAAAAAAGAATGAAAGCAAAAATTAACCAACATTTCATTATAGGCAACAATCCAACAATAGTTCACATGCAGAAAATAGTAATCCCAAATGCTTACAGAAAAGACTGCTTTATTTGCTTAACTAATTAGTTTTAGTGCTTAACCAATTGGTTTGAGTGCTTAACCAATTGGTTTTAGTGCTTAACTATTTGGTTTCATTGCTTAACTTATATGTCACCAAGGTGGTCTTTTGTGTAAGACCGCCTTATATAAAAATTTGTATTCATGGCATAAAAGACAAAAAGGGAAAGAGAAACTATGTGAAGACATCCGATGGCGATGATTCTTGTAACTGTGAGCCACTTTCTTATACGGAGTATACGTCTAAAAAAACTTTGGTCATCATCAATGTGCCAAAATAACCACATGATGCTTCCCTACCACCAATCTATCATCTCCCAAAATCTCTCTTTTCGAAAGGATTTAGGTTTAAGATATTTTACCCTCTCTTGCAATTTGGACTTCACATTTCATGATAAAATCTTGTTGGAACTTATCCGAGTTTAATTTAGTTGTAAATGGAACAAAAGACCAAAGTCATGGACTCTCTACTCTTCTCGGCTTCTCTCCAAGATTCCAACTTGACCCTGTGGAGTGCGCTAGACAGTCTGATTTCACATTTCACCTCCAACACTCATGTTTAACACTTCAAAGTTCAGAATAGGACATGGATTTTTATTGTTTGACATTAACACTTAATTTTGGGCTAAAAGCATGCTAATTATAAATTAGCTTTCAAAGTTTAAGTTTAAAATCTGAACATGGCTTTATACTTGTGTGTTTGACACTTGTTGTGAGTCTGAGAAACATAGACTAACGGGTATAGAAAGGTAGCAAAACGAGCAAAATTTACCTTGAAAGCAGCAGCATATGCTGCCTGTAAGTTTGACATGCCTTCAAACGGCAGCTTGTTGTGCATCAGCTCCCACAATACAATTGCAAAGCTATAAGCATCAACTTTGTGGTTGTAATGTTTCTTTTCGCCTTGCCTCAAAGTAACAGTACTGTACAACTGCCATACAAAAAAAAAAAAAACAATATTTAGACAGAAAATTATCTTAACACATAGATTTTTAAATCTTCACCTTACAAATGTGGCCTATAATTTTGGGATGAAGTATTAAGGCTCTGTTTGGTAGTACGTAAAACATTTTCCTCTATTTTCAATTTTATATTGTTTGGTTTGCAAAGGAGTGTAAAACAATTTTCCCTAAGAGTAAAATTATATGACATGATATATAATTTTGGGACTTGGGGGGTGATATATTCTACATCAGGATTTTCTCCAAAAAATAAATAAATTAAGAGCTGTCGTAGTAGGGTACCTCGGGGGCCATCCATCGATAAGTTCCTGTTTCAGCGGTCATCATCTCTGTTAAAGTCTCTTCTCTCGCTAAACCAAAATCTGCAAGTTTTATTGTTTTGTGATCTGCAGTCAATAGTAAATTCTCTGCAAAAAAGATAACGAGAAACTGTTATCATTAACTGAAATGATCACGAGTTATAACTGTATCTTGTCCTGAAAACCAGTCATTATTAACTCATTACTATTCAAGCCTCTAAGCAAATAACTACCGACATTTTTCCCTCTTTGGAAGGACCACAGGTCTAGTACACCTTATTTAATCAACAATTTTAGCCAGAACATCACTTTCATTAATCTGTTTGATATTTTTCTTTTACTAAAAATTCTGCACAAAGGAAGCACAAGCACTTGCACAAAAATATCAATTGAACTCCATGTTAATGCTAAAAGCTGCAAAATACTGTTTTCAGACTCACGAAAGTTGATCCCATTGTAATGCCCGGATGGCTTTTCATAAAGGTCGCAAGTTGCAATCATTTTCGTTTTGTAAAAACTTTTATTAGAAGACTTTCGCAAAAAAAAAAAATTAGAAATTACGAGGTCAAGGAAAACACAATACCTGTAAGCTCATACAAGAAACTGTAATTAATCTAACCAAGTCCTATAACAGAAAGAGAAACAGAAATCGGAAGTGGAAGTGGAAGCACTTGTTGTTTTATGGCTTATGGAACCCATGTCCTCACCCTTTTTTTACCATGCACGGGTTCACCTCAACTAAATTCCAAATACACCCAGAAATTCAGACATGTAGAAGAATAGTCTCACTAAATTAGCCAAGTATTATAACCAATTTGCATTGCTGCAGACTGTGACTAAAGGCACAACGGTTCAGAATAGCACAAAGAAAGACACACTTGAGTGGTACGTGCAAGTTCAGCTCTTCTCACATGCCTGCAAACTCTCAGAAAATATGAACAATATACAAAAGTCCCACAGTACGATAAAATCTACCAACCAGAGAATGTACAACTGTTTTTACCTAGCTAGCCAATACACTGATACCAAAACTAAGTGACAGATAAAATTTGGTGGCAAACTGATCACTAAGAGTTTTTTTTTGGTGCAAACGAGCCACAAGGGCGGGGATGAGAATCGATCCCAGGATCACCTGGAACCGAGATGGAAGCTCTAACCAACTGAGCTATCCCTCACTCTCGATCACTAAGAGTTATGAGACTAAATCATTTTGTACGTTGTGTGGTTTGGACTTAGTTGTCACTCTTTCTGTTTCACGCCGTACCATATAAATGGCAAAATGCTTGACATGATAACATTTTGATGATTTGCGGTATATATATTATAGCTGGTCACCAGCTCTGAATAAATGCCTAAATGCATCACTGCCACCTGTTGATGATTACAAGGCCGATGGTCCACATTAGACCTGTTCGACGGGCCAGGTTAGGGCCGGGCCGGGCTAATCATCAGAGCCATAAGATTTCATTGCTATTTACTACATAGTACAATAGATGACCATATGGACTAAACAGAAATGTGGCTTTAAGTTCAGACGATACCTGGTTTTAAATCCCGGTGTATGATCCCATGAGCATGTAGGCATTCCATGGCACGAGCAATATCCAGTGCAAACCCTATAGCAACTCGTCTATCCAAACATTTCGGCCGCAAATTGAACAAGTATTTACGCAAAGTACCCCCCAACAAAAGTTCAGTTACAATGACCATAACCGGTTCTTTGCAGGCACCAATAAACTGTGACCACATAAAGCTAAATTGAAGTCAATAGGCAGAACTCATCTCAAAATCATCCTTACTAAAAAATAGATAGCAAATTTTGATGATAATAACAATGAGAGGTGTGGAATTAAAGTACCTCCACCAAGTTTTTGTGTGTAACTCTAGATAACATAGCTACTTCTCTCGCAAACCGCCCTTCTCTCTTGACAATCTCCTCTGGTGTATCTCCTCTATGAACAATCTTGATAGCAACATTGTGATTCTTGTACCTGAAGAAATCCATCCCATAAAAAAGGAAGGGAAAACAGAACTATCTTTAACAAGTTCAATTTCATAACAATGTGTCAAATTTTGCAAGGATTATCTCTTTGAACTTCACTTATATTTCCTCAAATCAGCAAACTCATAGATACTATCATCAACTATTAATATGATGTACAGAAAACAACATTTGATTGCCTAAATTACTACACCAAACTGCAAAATCAATTCAATGTAATTCTTCTGCAAAATAACATGAGTAAAATAGTGATAAGGAAGGGAAAACAAACTATTAAAACAGACTATCTTTAGACAATGTGTCAAATTTTGCAAGGATTATGTCTTTGAACTTCACTTGCATTTCCTCAAATTAGCAAACTCATTGAAACTACCATGATGTACAAAAAATTTGAAACTACCTCAAATTATTAATATGATGTACAAAAAACATTTGATTGCCTAAATTACTTCACCAAACTGTAAAATCATTTCAATGCTAAAATATCATGAGTAAACTAGTGACAAGGAAAATTCAGATCTTATATATTCCATGTAACCTAGAAAGTCTCAACCACATAATCATTAGTTCATCAACCACCCCAACCGCCGCCGCCACCGTCCATAGCGTCGGTGGGGGTGATAATAATACAATCAAAACAGTATACAATTTGATTTTTTTGCTAACTTTGATCCAAACAAGAGATAGAGAGATTTGTGAACTTACTTTCCTTCATAAACTTTAGCATGAGCTCCTTCACCAATTTTAGGTCCCACAAAGAGATGATTTGGATCAACCAACCACTTAGAATCTAAACTAAACTCATCAACTGAGTAAAACACATCTCCAGAATCCATTTCCCCCACAATAAGAATCAAACTAATCACTCAGCTAAAAAACCCAGAATTCTGCTCATCAACCCAAAAAAAATCTCACTTCAAATCAACAAAATCAACAACAAAATACAAAATGATCAATCAATAAGAATGACAACAATCATAAAAAAAAAACATTTGCTTTGACAAAAACAGAATCCCAGCTTGCTGCTGCTGCTGTTGCTGCTTCTACTGCTACTTTGGTGGCAGCTTCCCAATAATACCAAATTCAAAACCCACATCTCAAATTACAAGATATGGATAGCAGAAGAAGCTATAAAGCGCAAACCCCAAGAAAAATTTATTGTAATTCGAGCCCCAATTGTCAAAAACCCCCCAATTTGGGGGACATAACAAGGAGAGAGAAGAACCAATCAAACAAAGTTCAATCAAAACAAAAAAAGATTGGATTTTTTTAAGAACTCAGCCCCAAAAAAACAGTGTAATAAGCTAAATAATTAAGCTAGATAATGAAGTACTCCGTATATAATGAGTAGTGATTATAATAGGTAGAAAGATGATTATAAAAAAAAAATCAAAGTTCAAAGGGTTGTACGTGATGTTAACAGAACCTTACTCACGGATCTAAGGACAGAATCATGGGAAAAAGAGAGGTTTTTGAGTGGATTAAATTAAAGAAATAGTAAAAAAAGAAAAAGAGTGGTGAAGAATTGAAGATGAAGGGAGGCAAAGTTGTATAAAAATAATGAAAAGTTGCACATGGAAAAGGATCTTTCCCAACATTGGGGTAGGCAACGCACACTCTATTGTGGACTTTGTTTGGACACAAACAAATGCCCCCCCCATCTTGTGTGGTCTTTGCTACTACCATGAGGCATATGTCCATGACTCTCTTGACCTTGTTGTGTACTACAATCGTACGAAATTTGTACCATTGTTGTGTAAGGATATCATTGGGTTACTTGTGGATATCACAAGATCTTGTATGTACGTTATCTTTCTATGATACGGTGTAGTAAAATACTGAGTTCTTATGTCCTTGTGGTTAGTAGATAACAACCATCGAACAAGATTTGTTGTTGTTATAACGGAAGAAAATAAAGATTAAATAACGTAAATAAATAACGCATAGATTTAACGTGATTCACTAACAATGTGTTATCTACGTCCACATGCAGAGGGAAGGAAGGTTTTATTGATCTGAGGAGTATAGATTACCGGATGCAACTAGGTTATGACCTAAATAGTTTATATAGTACTCTCTAGATAGACCCCTGCGCAACTTAGAAGGTGGACCATGGTGCACAGTGAGTATGGTGCACCTTAAGAACACTAGTATGTAATCAAAAGAACATCTTGATACGTGAAAAAGAACATGAATATATTTTTTTTTTATATTTTTAATAAATAGTGAAAATAATATAATATTTTTTATAACAAAAAAAGTGAATTATTATAACGCATGTTCTTTTGTCGTATTGTCGTGTTCTTTTGCTTATACACATATGTTCTTTTGGTGCACCATGCTCAATGTGCACCATGGTCCATAGTCCACGGATTGAAAAGGTTAAACTCGAGCTTATTTTTGCATGATTTACTTCTTTTTTTATATATATATACCTCGTTGTTTTAAGGAGTCGAATTGCCCATATAGGTAATTTAGTGGTGGTGGATGCTTTGGTATCAACTCACTTCAACAACAATTGTTTTTATTACTATAGAAGAACTTTTAATTTTAGAGATTTTTATCCAAAATAAAACGCATTTGAAACATAACATGTAACTTCTATAGCGATTTCAAACTATTGTAGATTGAATTCACGTGTAGAAATGATAGGTACTCATTAAGATTTTTCTAGACATTATAATAAATACATTTTAAAGTTGATTGTCTTATTATGGATTTGAGAACTCTTTCTTTCCCATGTCATTATCTAGATATAGTTAGGTTTCATTTGATGCTCCCATCTCATAAAAGCACAATAATAGTTGTGGCCATAAAAATGCATAATTGCCTTTGTATTACTTCCATTTAGCTACACCTTTGGATGACAATGAATCAATGATTGAAAACATTAACTAGTTTTTGAGTCTTTTACGAGGTATGAGATGTTAGTCATAAATGGATAAATAAAAATAAAGGAGTTAAATAATCAGACAAAATAAATTAAAGTAACACGAGAGGGTAGGAAAAGCAAGAAAAAATAACGATTGGTGGACAGTGGAAAAAAAAAGAGTGAAACTAAGTTATGAGTCTTGTGACGTTAAACATGCGTGAAATTGATTATTAAACTCTTTAACAAAAATAACTTATTCAATATATCCAGTTTAGTTAAATCCATAAAAAATAGTTACGTTAAGTAAAAACAAGTCAACTTAGATAAAGTTAAGTTAAACAAGTCAACTTAAATAAAGTCAAGTTAAAGAAGTCAATTTAAGTCCTTCAAAAAAATACAGGTCAACTTAAGTTGTTTTCTCAAAATGGTTAAAAAATATAGTTCATGTCTACAAGAATAAGTAAATCGGGAAATGTCATTAGCAAGGAGAACATATCATTAAGCAATAATTAAGTTTGAGACTTATAATGACATGAAGTGCAAATGTTTTTAGCAAGGAGAACATATCATTAAGCAATAATTAAGATTGAAACTTATATTGACATGAAGCGCAAATGCTTTATTTATTTGTTTTATTTTATCTTTGTATATGTATCGAAATATATATTATAACTGATCATTTGACCAAATTGGTAAAAAGAAAAGTGGATGTTGTGCGATAAATTGGTAAAAAGAAAGTGTCTCATACGATAATTTGATAAATTTAAATCACAACGACGACAAATAAGTCACAAAAATTGTCGGAATTGAGAAAACTCAACCGCTCGAGTCGCACGCGCCTAGTATTGTCCCCCCCCTATTTTCCCTTTATTTCCCTCCCATTTAATTTCATGATTAATACTTAGGTTGACAAAAAAAAGATCCTACGGAGTAATTAGTTTTCTCCCTCTTCTCCTTCTCCTCCATTTTCTTGCTTACACGCCGTTGCTGAAGATTCGTTCATTGGAGCAGAGTTACTGAGTCGACTCAACAAAAACAAGGGAAAACCATCATTAGTACAAGGATCTGGCGTGGTAAAGGTGAATAACCCTTCAACTAGTTTTTCTCACCCACTTCACATCTCATCCTTTTTCACTGCTTCCCATCCTCGAATTGCTGCCAAAGGAATTGCCCCTTTCACTAGCTTTTCCCCACAATTACTTTTTTGAAACCCACAAATCCACAATGGAGGAGAAGGAGAATAGGACAATGGAAGGAAAGTGGAGAGGAGACTAGGAATGGAATTTAAAAAAAAGAAAAAATACGGTAGTTGATCATGAAATTAAATGAGAGAGAAATGAGGGAAAAAGTCGATAAAAATGATATTATGATCGCGAATTTCACGTAGTTGAGTTTCTCAATTCCGATCAGTTTTCTGACTTATTTGTCGCCATTGTGATTTAAATTTACAAATTGTCGCCTACGATACTTTTTTTACAATTTGTCACGTAACGCCCACTTTCTTTTACCAATTTGGTCAAATAGCCTATTATAACTACAAGTATAAATATTTGTAGTATGGAGTATGTATCTAATGATACACTGCATATTTTGTAAACGTCTAACCTCAAGAAATGCGAATAATTGACTACAATACTGAAGGGAAGAAGTATAACATACAACTCATTTAACAATACCACACAACTTTTACTTCTAATCCTTCAACTTAAAGCTAGAGTACATGATAAAACCACTTGAAAAAAGATAATTATGTAATCGATATTACATCTTTTAAGATATAACTCTTACCAATTATACGAGTTGTCAACTTGTCAATCCTTATTTTATTGTTTTTTAACGGGCCAATCTGTAATCGAGTTATGCAATATGGAGTATAGGGATGTCAGTGGGCGCGGGTTTCGCGGGAGACCTGCCCCGCATCCGCCCCAAGTAGGTGGAGATGGAGGTAGGTTTGGCGGGTGATGGGGCGAGGATGGGTATAAAGATCGTACCCGTCATGGGTGAAGGGATGGATGTGGATTTTGTGTTGAACCCGCCCCATTCCCCCCGCCCCGCCACATCCCATTTGCCCCGCTTCATACCCGCCATGGGTGATGGGGTGAGTTTGGATTTATTTGCATGTTTAGGTGATAATGTGAATTTATGTGAGATTTTTAAGTTTTTTGTTTGGATTTCTTTTTTTTGTTATGACGGGTATTTTTTCTGATTACACATGTTACTTTAGTCATAAGGTATTTTTTTGCTAAAGTTATCTTTCATTACTCCGTATATATGGAAAATATTTGCTAAATAAGAAAAATTAGGCGGGTATTGACACGGGTACCCGTATACATGGAAAATATTTGCTAAATAAGAAAAATTAGGCAGGTATTGACACGGGTATGGAGTGGGGATAAGATGGGGATAATACCTAGTTGGGTGATGGGGCGGGATGAATTTTAATTTATACTTGTTGGGGCGGAAATGGGGATGAATTTTGTATCCGCCTTAAATAATGGGGCAGAAATAGGGATGGTATTTACACTAATATAAACCTGGTCCAGCGTGGACCAGGGCAACGGAGTAATTTGTATGGGCAATATGTGTAACTGTCACGTGACAGTTATTTTGTGATTTTAAATAGTAACTATATGCGTATTATAGTAACTATGTGTTTTAAAGAGTTACTATGTGTTTTGTAGAGTTTAAATGCGATTTGTGTCTAACCCACTTTATATACGTTTTAAACTTTTTTATTTTTCAAAATTTCAGATCTACATTCTGTTCATTTCTCTTTCATTTCTCTCTCTTCATTTTCTCTCTATGCTTTTCAAAATTTAGCCCAAACTTCTAGGTTTTGTTCGATTTTCTTCGAAATTATCTTACAATTCTTACAATTGTATCTATTAGATGAGGAAAAATTAGAGGAAGTAGTAGATTAAGAAGGAGGTTCGTCGCTACCGAAACCGAATCGGAGAATTTACGCTCGTCTACAAATCTTCGCAAGAATTTTTAGAGATCACATTTGAGTTTGTTGTTTTTTAAAGAATTTTAAGTCTATTTTTATTTAAAATTGAAAATATTTGTTGTTTTGGAGAAATTAATGTTTGTGTTTTGCCGAAATATCGTTTTCACTTCGTGAATTCGATTAGTGACTTCACGGTTTTAAATAGTAACTGTAAGAGTAATACAGACTATGTGGTTTAAAGAGGTACTATGTAATTTTAATGGTTACTATATGTGTACAATGATTACTATATTATTTTAATGGTTACTACATGTGTACAATAGTTACTATATGTGTACAATGGTTATTATTTTGTTGAGTGATTTGAAATGTGTGTTGTTTTGTTGAAATTAAGGTTAGTGTTTCACATAGTTAGTATATAAATTATATAGTTACCTTTAATTTATGTTGCGAAATAGTGTTTTTAATAGTCACTGGAATGTTCGTTGTGTTTATGTTAGTAGTAGTTTTTAGAGCTAGTAACTATATTTTTTAAAAGGTTACTATAACTTTAAAACAGTAACTATGTGTTCAAAATAGTTACTATATTTTTTAGAAAGTTATTATAAGTTTAAAACAGTAACTATGTGTTTAAGATAGTTATTATGTTAACAGTTAATAGTGACTTTTTGATAAATAATAGTTACTATACGATTACATTATGTACTATGTTATTTAGAGTATGTTTTTGTTCGCTTCTTAGATAGTGGTTATATGATTATAATGGTTACTATATGTGTACAATAGTTACTATATTATAATAATAGTTCATATATGCATGTTTTATATAATTACTATATTTTTGAATTAGGTACTATGTTTATTTTATCATGATTTGTTACCATATGTTTATTTTCTTCAATAGTATTTGTATGTTTTATATAGTTATTATATGTTTGAAATAATTACTATTTTAATTTATTATGTTCTGTGCATGTTTTTGATGTTATTCTATATTTTTAGTGATAGAATTACTATATTATTATCACACCAACTATGTCTGCAACTATGTGACTACATGACCATGAATAATATTTATAGGTATTATATCTTGTATAATAGTAACCAGTGGCGGTGCCAGAAAATATGTGTTAAGGGTTCGAAAAATTAAAACATAAGTTATTTTTTGTGCAAAACGTACTTTGGCAGATTTTATTGACTTTTATGTGCAAATAATAGGTTTTATACATACTGTAGTACATAAGATAAATATTTTTAAAATAAAGTTTCAAAGAAAAGAATAAAACAAATTATTTTTTTTCTCTAGAGCATTAGATAATTTCAAAATTTGATAGAAATTTAGTAATAAGAATGTATAAAAATTTGTATTTATTAAAAGTTTTAAACTATTGCCACTTTGTGTAAGAAACAAAATATTAGTCCAACTAAAACAAGAAAGAAAAATATATCAAAGGTCCAAAATGCCTCTTGCTTGGACTCGAACCCGCGACGTGTAAGCAACAAAATGGAATTAGAGACCTCCCGCTTCGACCAATGTTCCAACCTACATATCTTGTCTAGTTGCAGCGCTGAAACGTATATAAATATTTAATAGTCTCAGAAACTATTTAACGCTTTTTTCCCCAGGCCAGTACGGGTTCAGTTGAACCCGCTGAACCCGTACTGGCACCGTCACTGATAGTAACTATTATATGTTTGATATAATTATTATGTGTATCATAATGTTCTTTTTATGTTCTTTGTTGTCCTCTATGTTATTATTAATAAGAGGTACTATGTTATGATCACGTTAACTATATGATCATAACAATAACTATATATGCAACTCTGCTAATATATGACTATCATTAATATTAAAATATACTATATCATAGTAACTATATGTTTTTAATAGTTACTATGTTATCATTTTGTTCTTTTTATGTTTTTTTTGTCTCTATGTTATTAGTAATAAGAGTGACTATATTATTATGACAGTAACTGTATGACTATAACAATAACTGTATATGCAATTCTACGAATATCTTACCATCATTAATTATAAGAGTTACTGTATGATGCATAATAGAAACTATATGTTAAACACAGTTACTATGTCATTTTTTCACACTTAAATGTTAAATTATTAACTTAGTTTATATATTATTAATTCAGAAATACAAAGATGATTCATCTAGAATTGAAGTCGTGCGAAGAATAACTCCTGCAAGGAAAACAAAAGCAGGAGAAGAAGAAGAAAATTTTGACAACAATGAAAACCAAGGACGTGGTAGAGAAAAGAGAGGACACGGACGTCGAAGGAGAGGACGTGTTGGTGTAAAGAAGGGACGTGGATGTGGCGATTAGTACTTTTTAGTTCAAAAACATTTGAGTTTAATGTGTCTTATTGAATAGATGTAAATAATTAGAATGTCGTAGCTAAAAACAACTAATCACGTAGTTAATATTTTCTTAATTATTGTTCAAGAGTTATAATTACTCTTACTTTCTATATAGTTACTTTTTTTTTTATTTCAGTAAATATATGAAATAATAGTAACTATAATCGAAAAAGTTAATATATTGTTTATTTTAAATATACTTCGGAGTAATTGTTCTACAGTTAAAATTATTTTTCTATATGATTTAGTTACTCTTTAGATAAAATAGTTATTCTTATCGAAATGGCTATATTATTATTTTTTCATAGTTAATATTATGAAGATATAGTTACTTTACAGAACATATAATTACTCTTTGTATAAAATAGTTATTCTTATCGAAATGACTCTATTATGAAGATATGTTAATTTACAAAAATATCCTGATCCACGTTAATTATAGCATGGACCGAGTCCATACAAGTGAAATTATAGAGATGGAGGGACCTGCATGGCTGCATCCGCATTCGCATCCACCCCACCCCTCCCCTCCCCATTTACATTCCTAGGAGTAGTTATCTTTGTGGATTTGTAAACCTATCTCCATAACTTTATAGAGAAATTACGGAGTATCAGTTAAAGAAAATAAAAAAGTAAAATAAGAAAAAAGGAAAAAATTCCAAAATAGATTTTCCCTCAAAAAAACTCCAACTCGTTGCTCCTCCGCCTTCAACTCCTCCATCTCCTCCGTTCTCCGCCTTCAATCTCTCTCATCAAAACCCTAACTACTCCCCTTCAACAAAACCACCACCTTCTAGTTTTATCACCAACTCCTATAGTTAGCGCCACCGCCATTGTAGGTTTTCAATTCGAAGGACCCACAACCACCTCTCTGCCGCCGCTATTCTCAGTTTGACGGCACTGCGTATGCTTTTTTCTTCATGTATTTTCTTCACTCGTATATTTTGTAGCGATTGTTTTGAATTTTCTGTTGATTTTAACTGTTTTATGGATCTGAAAAGTGTTTTTTCATGTGGGGATGATGGATTTCGCCTGAGGTCTTTCCTTTTTTGCTATTTCCTTTGATGGGCCGACTTCAATTTTCGATGATCATGCCTGTCTTTTTATCACTTTGTGTTAATTTGGGCGGTTGTTCTTTGTTTGAGCTGAATTGTGGATTGAATTTGTATCTCGTTGATGATTAAAATTGATTATAGCGGAATTCGACGTATAAATTGGACGAGGGGCTGATTTTTCCTTGCATTTCTTGTTAATGATTATCAAAAGAATTGGGGAATTCAGGAGTTAAAATGATGAAATCTTGTTCATTATCCTGTTAGGTTTTTTGTTGGCATGGTTTTATGTTTAATTAGTTTATTAGCTGTAAATAGTGAATTATCTTGTTTTCACTTAGTTTTTATTTTATTAATTAAGTGATGTGTTTGTAAAGAGTGAGTAGAAGCAGAAAAGAGCAAAAAATTTACTCGCTATAATGTTCCTGGCCAGAAATAACTCTTGCTTTGACCTAAGTCAATTCTGTCAGGAAGCCACATTAAATCCCAATCTTTTTTGCAAGTACATAACTTTCTTAAGTTGCTGCTGTATTTATTTGGGTTTTTTTAAGATAAAATCATAGAATTGATGCATTGTTGGTTTTTGTACATAAAAATTAAAAAAAAACTGAAATTCCGGGACAAGATTAAATCCATATTAGGCTATCATTACCTAACTCTGAAATATCTGATATGTACTGCTGCAATGGTTACACTGGTTTATAAACCATTGAGTACATCTACCACTTGCATGAAGTAAAAAGTCCGTTAGCCAGATTAAACTGTCTAATTCTTGATTTTCACATACAGCAGGATGGCAACTGGGATTTCTCAGGAAGACGGAGAGAGGAATCCTAGAGGAGCTACGCGGTCATGGGGACCTGCCGCCTCAGGACAATCAGTATCAACTAGTGGCAGTGTGGGATCACCGACCAGCCGTAGCGAAGCTGGAATGACAACACCAGCTCGTGACAGTACTGTTCTTAGACTAAGCCACCTTGAGATTCACGGTGATGAATCTACCTCTCAGGCTGCTGTTGTGTAAGTCTTGTATCTTCCATTTTAAGTTGCTATACGGTTTCTGTGATGGTAACCTGTTCCTTTTTATTCGTTGGTTCGTTATGTGCTACGTAGTACTTTGTTTTTCCTTGTTAGCCTTCTGAATGGTATCATTGTTAGGTTTTGCATGTCTTGGTGTGGTTTCTGTATTTCTGCTGCTATTTGTGTTGCTATGTGTTATTTCATTCACCAGATTTTTCTTCCTTCATACATTACATTGTTTAACCTCTAAACAGGAGTAAGAAGAAAAAAAGAGGTCAACGTGCAACTGGAACTGATAAAAGTGGTCGTGGACTTCGACAGTTCAGTATGAAAGGTAAACAGCATATCCTCATAGATGAAAGTTTCCTAGAAAGTCATAACATACTCCCCTGTGTAATTCCTACAACTCTTGTGTTCTTGATTTGTGGTGATCAACCTATTGGCTATGTACATGACTATGTTGTTTATCAAAATTATTAGTTTGCGAGAAAGTGGAGAGCAAGGGAAGGACAACATACAACGAGGTCAGCTTCTTTGTTTGATGCCAGTATGCCACACATCTTTGCTATTTCTTGATTGACTTGATCTGTTTTCCTGCTTTGGATTGTTACTTATAGTTTCACCTCTTGCATTTTCAAATGATGTAGCTTCAGCACGTCAATGCACTATTTATCTTTTCTCTGACATAGATTGTGTTCAACAACGGAACACCTTGTGTAGGCATTAATAAAGTCTGGATACAAGCATACCTGTTCCTGCAGTATTGTGTAACATGAGGTTGCAGATAATGGTCCGGTTTAGAAAAAAAATGTGTTTATTTAATGGCTTAGCTTTTCTGTAAACAACTTCAGTCTTTTTGCGTTTCGAATATGTTACAAGAAAAGAGGACACCATGTGACATTAAGTTACTCACTTTTGGGTGGAACAGGCCGGGAAAATTGGCAACAATATGTTTACTAGATGAGTCAAGGGCTTGAAATCTCTGTTGAAAATTTTGACATCTAGTATTTTAGAGATTTGAGTGTGTGATTTATTACATGGAATTACACGTTTCTCCATTCTGAATTTCTGATACACTGACCATACTGGTGCTAGAGAAGCCTTAAAAGGTTGAGTGGGAAATGGAAAGGAAAAAAGATGGAGAGGAATGGATCCGTGTCTAAGAAGATTATTTGTGCTGGAATACTTTTTTTTGTTGATATTGTAAGCATTTGAGGCAGTGGCCAATTGTCCGAACCTATAATAGTTTCCAATCCTATCCCTTGCCTTTCAGAACTGCTAGATATGTGATGTCATTTCACCTTTTCCATGTTGTCTGTGTTTTCGTTTTGTATTGATGCATACTAGCAGCTCCTGAGGTTGCTCATTCTTTTTGCCAAGTTGTCTTTGCTACTCATTTGTCACATGCTCGTGCTTTGAGATCTGATGATTGGAACAATCTCCAGGTAGCAGACGAACTAGTTGCTGAATATGCAGATGCAAGTAATGCTCTTGGGACGAACGAACCTGTATGCATGTTTTCCTTAAATCAGATTAGATAAATGTTACTCTTATGTGCTTGAAAATTCAGGAGACAATAACATGAAATCGCCTCTTCGTTTCAGCCAGGATATGATGAGAAAAACATTCGCCGAAGAGTGTATGACGCATTGAATGTTCTAATGGCAATGGATATAATTTCCAAGGATAAAAAGGAAATACAATGGAGAGGTCTGCCTCGAACAAGCTTGAATGATATTGAGGAGTTAAAGGTGTGAAATTCATTTGCTATTACACAGCCTTTCTTTTGAGAGGATTATTAAGTGTAAGCTTATCAGGTTGACTCTTTTTACCATTTGCAGGCAGAGCGGGTTGGACTGAGAAATAGAATAGAAAAGAAAGCTGTGTATTTGCGGGAACTGGAGGAACAAGTAATGATCCTTTTATATTATTGCCCGTTTGATTAGCTCAGGGGCTAATATATGTGCTTGTAAAGTGACAGAGTCTGAAACTTGTATTTGCCCTTCCTGCTTTCTGTGATTATTTTACTAATTCCTTTGCATCCTTGAAGTTCATAGGATATCAAAACCTCATCCAACGTAATCAGCAACTGTATTGTGATGGGAATGCTCCTACTGGTGGTGTGGCTTTACCTTTTATTCTAGTTCAGGTAATTCCAAGTGCTGAACGACACTTTTTTCTCTTTAAGTTTTGTTTCCTAAACATTCATAATTTGTACTTCGTATGCCTTTGTGAATCATAATTATTGATTGCTACTCTAAATGTTAACTGAAGTCCATAAAGGATTTTTGTAATATGAATGAAGATGGTCTCGGGGAGACACAAAATACTCAGAAATAAGAAATGTTAAAAAAATATTGGAGCTAATCTGTGATATAGATTTAAAATAAAGAATTTCTTTGTACGAAAAAGCAATGAGAAATATTAATATGAGTGGAAATGAAAAAGATTCACAAACAAGGTAAATTATTGACCAGCTAAAATCCCAGTTACATACTTACATCTACCATTAAAATACCTAAGATCTAGAAACTCTCCTATATACGTGAACCCTGCTGTCTTCTATCCTCACCCCCTTCCTCCCTTGTATAATTATCTCTCTCGTAGAGGTTCTTAGATGAGTTAGATCTTTCTCTTCATTGCTTCTTTTACTTTGCCTCAAAACTCTACAAAACCTTGAAGGAATTGAGTGGAGACAAGGGTGAGTTACAATATCGACATCACTATCTGCTTGAAAGAGGCAAGAGTAGGTATTGGCGGAGGAGAGAGATTGGGGACTACTAAAGAATAGTTTTGGCTGGTGATTATCGAGCAATTGCTGACTTCAGAGAGGGTGAGAGGTAAGTGGTCAGAGTTGTGAATGGAATGCTGAAGATGTCCATTGCCAGAGATTGTGTCTAAGGTTCTGTCTTTGCAGGAGAGGGAGAAAGGGGTTGGGGCTTTGAGGTGATCTCGTAGTTCCTACGGGGTGGAGACGATGGGGTCGGTCCATGGATTTTCCTTCCTTTTGCCGCATTTCGCTCAAAGGGTTGAAAGGAGATAGTGCATCAAGTTGTTCGCAAGGGCCAACTTGATCCTCTTCCCCAGGATCCAAGATTAGGGAACCCCAGGAGAGCCGCCGACTCCAACTACTATTCCATGTACGATCCATACTAGATCTGACCAACTGCCCATCCTACCTCCTCTACGTTCTTGACAGCCCATCTTTGTTTTGTCTCAGTAGAGTCTTTCAGTGGCATGTTTCGGTCCTCTTCCCCATTACTTAGGTTAAAGCTGGGTGGGTTCAGCGTTTTAACTCAGAAAGGCGGCTGTTTTTTCTTAGAATTTGGCGTTTCTAATTTGAAACCAAATTTCTTTATACAACTTTTCAGAGTGTTTCGAGTTTTACTTTTCTTGATGTTATACAACTTGAAAATGTTTTAGAAACTGGAATTTTGGACCCAAAGTTACATTTCCGTGCATCAGAGATCAATAATATAGAAGCCTTATGGGGATAACGTGTTCCATTGCTTGCCACTGAAATTAATAAATGAAAATGGTTAAGAGATCATTTGGTTTCTTTCTGCTGAATTTGGAGCTTGTGGTTACTAACTTACTATTTAGGGTTGTGGTTACTTGCCTTCTCCCCTAAACCCTAAACAATTTCCCTTGTTAATTGTATTCATGTAAAGCTAAATGACAAAGGAAGCTTACCTCGTGCTACTAATGTTTATGGGAAGAGTCTCTACTAAGTACTCCGTATATCTGAGTAGCTCAGTGGAAAATTTTCAAGATTTACTAGGATATTTCTTTTTTAAACCCAGACTATATTGGTCAAAAAGAGGATATGCTAAAAAGTCGGCTCAGCTCTCTCCCTTAGAAGCCTATGCTGTTGCTAATACCTCTTGGCATTACGTTACCTATGTTAGGGTGATTATTTAATGGCTCATAGCAAAAGATTGTATGACTTTATTAGTGAGGAAAATGGTGCTTTCTTGATGTTCTCGTTATATAAGAAAATCTTTCATAATAGACTGAAACAAAGCAGTGGTCATTTCGATTGATATTTTATGGTTTGAATTACAGACTAGACCAAATGCTACTGTTGAAGTGGAAATATCAGAAGATATGCAGCTTGTGCATTTTGATTTTAACAGGTGAATTGAATCCTTTCAACTTTTATTGTCTATAATCTTGAAAAAAAAGAGTGAATCCTCGGCAACTTTGCTCTAAGGCTCCGTTTGGTTTGGTGTATAATGTTTTCATGGAAAACGGTTTTCCCCTTTTCAACCATTTTATGTTTTTTGGTTTGGCAAGGGATGGAAAACAATTTTCCGAAATTCCCTCAAAGGTGGAAAAACCTTTTCCAATTGAAAGGAAGGGAAACCACATTTCCTCCTTGCTTCCCTCTTCCTTTTTCCATCAATCTTCACCCATTTTCCTTTTTCTATTATTTTTCTTGTAAAGAACCAAACAAAGGAAAACTAGTTTGAAATTTTGTTTTTTCTTGGAAAATGTTCCATTGGAAATCATTTTCCACTGAAAAAGTTTTACGCCATACCAAACAGAGCCTGAACTCACAAAGGATTTCCTCTGGCAAGGAAAAGAGAACATCCTGAAGAACAGTACAGTTTTGTTCCTGCAAATTATTTTTACCCGTTCTGCATTCTTTTTTAAACTATTGTTTATTTCCATGCAGTACCCCTTTCGAACTCCACGATGACAACTACGTCCTGAAACAAATGAAATTTTCTGACCAACCTTCTCCATGTGATGGTGGTGGGGCTTGTGATACTCCTCTGGCTATAGTGGCTAATAATGCAGGTGAAGGTGGTTCTAGCACGTTCCATCCTCAAATCTCTCAGCCATCTTCACCTGAACAACCGTATCACAACCAAATTTCTCAGCCACCATCACCACCCAAACCGTATCAACCTCAAACTTGTACGCCACCATCACCTCCATCGAACTCATACCAACCTCAGATGCTATTGCCCCCTTCACGTCCGAATACAGCAATGAAGACTCCAACATCACCACCGCTTCCTGGAATACTCAAAGCTCGTGTTCAGCATGACAAATAGACCATAGATGTTGAACCTTTTGTTTTCCGTCACATCTCCTTTTCTGTTGTGTATAAGTTCCTATCGAACGTGGCTGTATGCCATGACTCTCCCTCAATACAGCAGTTTCAGCTGGAGGGAGGTATTATTTAGGAGTGACACAAAACTAATTACTGCAGATTTATAGGAGTTTTCTGTATCATCATTTTTAATTCAAGTAATTATTCCTGTGAAATATTATGTTGTTTAATTCCATCTCTAGTAATCGTTAGTTGCTTAGTTTTGCGTTATACAGGGATAATTCAGAAGATAGGTTGCTCTATATTGAAGATTCTTCAAGACGCTTTCTGAAATTAATCTAATTTGTGTTGATTGATTGTAGATTTGTAGTACAAAATTAACCCGGTAAATATAAATCAATGTGCACAAACGTTGTTGGGGAATTGTATGGAGTAATTTTCAATACTCTTTTGTGTAACGAACTGGTTGTTGGGGAACCAATTTTTCATTTCCTGCACGTAATCTGTGATCACCTTCAAATCATCCTTTCGAGTTTCAAATGCTTATTTGCTACGACTACCATGATTCATATGGTGGGTTTGTTTTTAGTTAAGTTTTGTGTGTTTAGTTTAGTTCAAGTTGTTTCTTTGGTAAAGATTTATGCGGAATCGAAGAGGATGTCAATCTTTCGACTACAATCAGACCAATCAGACGGAAATCATATTTGTCACGGCTACAACATATCTATAGACCCCCTCGTCAATAAAGGCTGTAAATTACAACGATATGAAAAAGGGTATACAGAATGTTTGATATACTACGATCGTAGCTATGGTGAAAGAAAGTTTTTATATGGTGAAAGAAAGTTTTTATTTGATTAGATTGTTATGTATATGTTAGATTTAAATCTTTGTGTAGATGTCGTATGACCTTTTATCAATGAATTAATTTGTTTATAAAAAAAAAAAATATCCCCTGAATTTATCAAAATTACTCCCCGCCGCAATTGGCCAAATCGGATACTTTTGATCGGGAGTACTCCGTACAATTTTGGATGGCAAACACTCTGGATTGACTTGTGATGAAGTTCATTAAGAATCTGAGAAGCTTTTTTTATTTTTTGTTGCAAATGAGCAATAAATTACAAATGAAATGAGACATATTGTACACATAATTTCAGTCTTAACTACTAAACCAATACCTCAATTAGTATTTGAGGAGCCTCCAGATATCTATGTGGCGATTATATGTTAAATATAAACGAAGATGTAGTATACGAAAGTACCAAGCATAGCTACAATAGTAACGCAATTTAGAAGGTGGATCATGGTGCACACAGAACATGATGCACCTTAAGAACACTAGTATATAATTAAAAGAACATCTGGTTACGTGAAAAGAACATGAATATATAATTTTAATAAATAGTGAAATAATATGTTATTTTTTATAACAAAAAAGTGAAACATTATATTGCATGTTCTTTTGTCGTAGTATCATGTTCTTTTGGTGCACATGGTGCACCATGCGCACTGTGCACCATGGTTCATAGTCCACGGATTGTCCTGGTAAGGATGATTTCGCCGAGTCATGAGATGTTAATGAACTGAGCCTGCTCACTAACTACTCGATGCTTGAGATAGACAAACGGGTCCAGCTCGAAATCTTAATAAGAAAAACTCAAGGTATCAATAACTCGGCTCAAAAGCTCGTGAAAAGCTCTAGTTCTTGGCTCAGCTCGAGATATTTTTAATCCATGTATTTGTTATAAAATAATTTTTTTGTATAAATAAAATTTTAAACATATTTCTTAATTTACCATTTGATGATCAAGCTTCGAACCCAATCGAGCTCGGTTTGATGTAGCTTCAAGCTCGAGCTGAGCTTGTAAAGTCTCAGTCGCAGCTCGGCTAATTCACAAGTCACAACCATAGTCCCTGCTATGTGATAAGCTAATAGTTAACTGAAAATCAAAAAACTTTGTACATACTCCAGGTTTCAACTTATCAAAGAAGAGAACCAAACCTCTATCTGTAACATTCAATGGGGTTCTTTTCGATGATGAAGATGTCTCAATAAGCTTATTTTGATATATATATATACTCAGAAAAAAAAAAGAAAAAAAAAAAAAGCATCCACACACGAGTAAAAAGACATGCATATAGTATCAACAGTGCTGCAAATATATATACTCCAACTGCCATATTATACAAACTATTTAACCAAATCCCAGAATACTGACTGAGTCTGAGGCACAATCTCAGCAAAACCATAAAACAGGATACAAGTTCAAAAACACAACCATTTATTTATAATAACTGGCTTAAAAGATAGCTAGGTAGGTTTATCTTTATCTGATGTAGGATCAGTTCAGGTCTCTACTATCATTGCTCCCCAGAAATCAGATCCATCACCACGCGCGTTATACTTCCATTGTTCTTGGCTAGCAGCTTCTTGTTTATCTCTTTGTCTTCAAAACCCTGTATAGCCAAAAGGGAAAAAAAATCAACTTAAACCAAGTACAAACCAACTAGACCTGATCAACATCAGCACAGCCCAAAATTTTGCCGGTTTGGGCAGAAGTTGAGGCCCGATGTAAATTTTAAATTTTTTGGCGGGCTTTGGGCAACGTAAAACTACACTTAGTTATAAATTTGACACAGCCCAAAAAGCACGGGTTTGGGCACAAAATTGGGTCTGAATCATGGCCCGACTGATGTGATGGGCTGTTTTTATATCCCGGCCCGACAGGAACCCGACCGGCCAGCCTTTTCATCAGGCCTAAAACCAACTCAAAGGAAAGCTGATAAATTGGTTTCTCTAGCTTACCATCTCTTTCAGCTCCTCAAGCATAGGATCCCATTCAGAAACACCACAGAGCTCATCCACAGACCGCTCCAGGTCATACTCATTTACGCGAAGAACTTCTTTATTCAAGTCAATTTGCTTAAAACCCATCTCCTCCAATTCCTTCAGCAGGCACTCTTCGACGTTGTTTTTCTCATTATTATCTCGCTCAAGGTTGTTTTCATCATTCTTGGCAGTAGAAGTGTTGGAAGAAAATCCCTCGGACATATCGATGATGGGGTATAAAGCTGCAGGAGGAGCAGATGGCGGTGATTCATGGTTGTCATTAGCAGCAACATCAGGATTTGACAAAAGGGATTCCTCAGGTAATAAACTAGTATCAGCAGCCACAATAGCTGGTGATGCTGATGATGAAGCTACAGCTGAAGTGGGGAACAGCCCATCATCACTTGTGATCAGTAAATCATTATTGATCGGAAAGTTCAAATCTTCAATCTCAACATTACTTTTCTGCTCAACCACAACATTAGGTTCTTGCTCAACCATTGATGGAACCCTAACATCTTCTTCAGAGTTCAATGCAGGTTCAACCTTTACGTCTAGACCCTGAGGGGGAAGGGCTCCAGTAGTCTCGGGAGGGAGATTCAAGTCCAACCCTGAAGTACCCTCATTTGTCAAATCTACAGAAGGATCGACCTGATGGAGAAAAGGAAAGATTAGTTAATAAAAAAAGAACATTAATCACAACTAGTTTTTAACACGTGCGATGCACTGAGTTCATTCTTAATTTAAAATATTGGTTTAATTTTCTCTACACATGATAAAAGAGAGGAGGAATGAGAAACAAATATATTGAAAAAACGGTAGATGATGAGTTTCGAGTTAAATATAAATTATTCAATTGAAAATTGAAATATGAGCTACTAAAAGTAAGTTAAAATGCAACTAAATACACGATGGTTTATAAAAATGAATATAAAAGGAGAGCAGAAAGGTATGATGGTTTGAAGAAAAAATAGAAAAGCAAGACGAAATATAAAAGGACATGTGGCATCATGGTAGTAAATTTCTTGTGTTTTAAAATATTAGTATAGATAGATGTTCTCTAAATAAATAGGGTCATGAGAAGTTGAGAACAGACCTGTATTAGAACCCAAACCCGCTGCCCAAACTTATGTCCAGATGGCTCTGCCATTCTCCAATAGGAAATATACCGGCCCGGCAACTCTGGTGCAATGAAATCAACTGCTATGTCGATTTCTTTACCAACATTCACACCATCGACGGGTAACTAAAGATTTCAAAACAAAAGCACCGTCAAAAAAATTCCTAATAAACATAAGATCTCTTATGGGACAAGGTTGGGAGATGAATACCTCAATCCTTGCTGAATCAGAGGCACTAAACCGATCTCCCCCGATCCAGACAAGTTGTAGTCCATGATGCCATGGAAGTGAGCCATTGTTACGCATACGCCATATCTTGGTAAAGGGTGTCGACGGGGACATCATTGTCCCATCCATAACATTGACATCCGTGATGAAGCGACTGTCAAGTCTAGAGCGATGGTGTTTTCCTGTAGGTAGCTTCATCCATGATGGGAGCACAGGAGGGACAGGAGGGAAAGGGACGCGAAGACCCTTGAAACCCTTCAAGAGTACATTTAAAAGTAAGTGAAAACTCTTCCAAATAACAAAGTGGGAAAATTAAGTTAGGTGGGGGTGGTAATGTGATATACGTACAGGATCATAGAAGCTTTTGAAGGCCATTGGATGCCTGGAGTGGACAGGGAAATCAAATCGAGAGTAATCTGCATCATTTCCCATTCGTCCAAAGCAAATGTGGCACAAGTCATAATCATGTTTCCTGCAAAAAGAAGGTTAGTAGATCAATTTAGAAGAACAATGACAATATCCTTAAAACCACAAGATAAATCTTACACTTTGGACTTGAACCGTGGTCCGATGATTGGAAGAATCCCACAGCCATCACAGCGGACTCCTTTGTGGAAAATGGTGCCCATAGCATCAACTTTGTTGTAGCTCTCGTTGAACAGATAGGGATTTTGCCCAATTTGATCAACAAAGTTATCTTGGTCACGCCATGTCATGCTTCCAGTTGGCATGGTAACCCCTGAAAAAGGGCACTCACCTACAGGCTTGAAAGAGCTTCCACCCAATTGAAAACTCCTAGTGCCACCAACGTTGGACTTACTTGTTTCCTTCTCAGAGGAAACACGCTTTTTGACGCTACCTTTAGAGAAGTTTATCGTGTGCACACCAGCACTTAATTTTCTAGCAGAGGTTTCAATAGCCTCCTTGTTCTTCTTTTTACCTTCAGCAGTAGTCAATTTGTGAGAAGAAGGTTCAGAGGCTGCGTTCTTGCCTTTGACAGTATAAGCGCAAGCTGGGGGAAGTGGAATGGGCTCTGCTTCTCTTGTATCTTGAGGGGTACTTTTGGGAGACTGCTTCACAGAACTAGATGTTTTAGTATCAGTATGCTTTACCCCTTCACTAGTAGAAACATCAACCTGCCGACTTTGAGAGTTTTGTTTATCGCCTTCAGCCTGACTGCTTACATTAGAAGTACCACAATCAGAAGGAGATACATTCAGGTATTGCTGCCCTGTTTTCGAAAAACCATCTACAAGATCAGCAAGTATAGGAGAAGTAGATGCAGCTTTTGATGTCAACATAGTAGAGATCTTTGCAAAAGTATCACGCAGAGGCTCTGGAACAGATTTCAAGAATTCAGCAACATTAGGATTGACGGTCTGTTGCAAACTTGGCGAGGACGACTCTCTAGGGGTTGAGCTTTCACTGAATGTGGCACTAGGTTGAGCAGCCTTGTCTGTTTTCAGGCTAACAGTGATCCTAACTGGATTCAATCCCTGCCTCACCACATCATACAGATCTTCATCCTCAACAAGGGTAACCAAGTCACCATCTTCATCTTGATAAGTCAGGCTAAAATTTGCACTTGATGGCATGTTGAAAAGAGAAAAAATCTTTAGCCTCAGACCTTCCATGTTGATATCTAAGCGCTGATCACCATTAACAGGAACATTGAAACGCCTGAGCGTATCCTCGTATTTGACCTACAAAGTAATACAATGAGAGGATAAGCGTAACATCAAGCTTCAGAAGACCAATTATAACTCTGGATGACCAACAGGCAACGGGTAGTAACCAGCAATATCCAAAATTTCAAACCATGGAAGTGTAAGACCCTAGCTAACTTGATTGTAATACAGAGACTGAATGAAGTGAGAAAAATGTAACACTTGTATTAGGGTTAGTAACATGATTTTGTTCTACAAGTTTTCTACTCGTATTATGCTGGTAATCTCTCAACCCTAACATTAATCCTAAATTTTTATTCTATGTTACCCCAATACTTCATTTCAACCTCAACTAGTCAATTAACCGTGTCAAATACCCAACACCAGGACAAAGATATGACTTAAAGACACTTCATTTTGGACCAAAATCAAGCGAAATTTTACAAAACGTCCGTTTGGGGACCTGAATACATGTCTGAGGATGGTACAGGTACAAAGGGAAACGAATCCCATTAGTAGATTAGTTGATTAGGAGTCCAATTTAGTAACGATAGTTAACATCTGCTATTGATCAGGACTGGTTATTACTGTAAATGTGGTTTGGCGTTTAATCATAAAAAACAGCAAGTAATTTAGCAAAACTGATCAAAGTGATCACCAATACTCATCAGAGTTACCACGAGCTAAATTCATATGACGTGCACAAACAAGTTCGGTTCATAACTTCAAAAAATCAAAGAGAAATGATGACAACTACAAAATGCTAAAATAAATAAATCAATTTGTAGGTCTCAATAATCAACCCACACGAAAATCAACCACAAATCAATTTTTTGATTTCATCACAACATACAGGCCAAATCGAAAGGATAAAACCTAATTTAGACGAGCTATTCCCAAAATCAAAACGAAAAATCAGATAAATTTGACATGCAATTACACTTTCACACTCAATCAAACACGAATTAAACCGCAATTTAACGGACAATCAACAAATAAACAGAGAAAGTCGAAACAAAAAACAAAGAAATCCAACAATCCGAAAAATTGAAAATCGCAAAACAAAATTGATAAGAAATCCGAACCTTGATGACAACGGAGGAAGCCATGATCAGTGAACTCGAGAATCACAGGGACGAGAAATCAAAAGTAAAAAAAGCGTGCCAGTAATCCGCTTTCCTAAACCCTAATTCGAAGAGAGAATTTCAAAGGTTTGATTTTTTATCTGGAGAGAGAATTTCGGGAGATTAAGGGCAAAAAAAAACCTAATGATGATCCTAAATGATAATTGGAAATCTTGGAAATTGATCTTAATTTATGTACTCGCACTATTATCTATATTCACGCGCGTACCCGTTAGCCGCGATTATCTCTTCCTTCGTAACCTCTTGAGATTCCCAACTCAGTTTGATATTGTTTGTCTGGAAATATAAATATCTGGGTTCATTTATGGAGTTTATATAGGCTAGTGGTTGCCAAGTTGGGTATTGTGTTTCTTGTTCGAAAAGAAAGACTACTAGGCTAAGGAATGGTATTGGAGGGTAATTTGGTCATTTTACTCATGTGGAAAATGTCAATGTAACATTAAGATTGATTTAGACCTAAAAATGGTGACTTGTGGTTAATATGAAATTAGATGTGAGACGGAGTTCACACCCAAACCCAAAAAAAAAAATGAAACGGAGTGATAATCAGTTAATCGTGCTTCGAATATTTGATATGGGCACAAATAAATGATTATTTGACTTTAAATTATCTGAACACAAGTTGATAATTGAATCAAAATTGATCATAACTTAAATTGAGTTGAATTAGTTTTAGCGCATACGATGCATATGTTTTCTGTTAATTAAATAGGTTAGCCATAATTCTTTGTGCAATAAAAGAGACGAGTAACGAAAAACAAAAATATTGAAACAACGGTATAGGATGAATACAGAATATGAAATTAATTTGATGCAAATTGTTCAATTAGAATGTGAACTACTAAAAATACTACTATGTATTTTCGTAAAATTAAGTTTTAGAAAACTACAAAATATCCAAATTAAATTTACAATTGAAACAAGTTCAGTCAATTTTCTTTAAGTTTGCACGGACCACCTTTCCTCAACGTTGTGATAGAAATGGTTTGAAAAAGGGAAAAAAAATCACAAAAACACTCTTCACGGGTAGTTTTCTTTCCATTAATGGCATAACCTTCCTCTTATGGGATTTTAGCTAGTGGTTGGACATTAAGTTTACATGTGATGTTTCATCTTCACAAAGTAAGTCTACCAAGCTAAGGAACAAATATTTAGGGGATTCAATAGTCAAACAACAAAACCACAAAAATACTAATACTATCCCATATTAGTTAACTAGTGCTAAACTAAATTACGTAACTTTAATACATTTTGTTATGTCGCAAAAAACCCTAAGTACTTAGTAGCATCGAGAACAAACTACAGGACCGCCCCGTCGTTAAAAAAATTGCCTCTTCAAAAGTCTTACAATCGTCAACGTTTTTTCCGTGTCTAAGATGAGACAAACCCCATTATTTGCAACTTTACGGGTATTGGCAACCCGATTGAACATAAATTGGGTTGGGTCAAGCCTTATAACACAACAGTGAAGATGATGAAATTCCCATTTTCTCCCGTAGGATTCACCAGCACTCCATGACCATTCTGTTAAAACCCAACGTTAAAATCTCTAAACAGAGAATTACTACAAAGAACTACTGTCATACACAACTTATGTATGATTAAGATCATAACTTTTACTGTCAGTAGTTTTATCAATTGTTACCTGTACTGCAATCCTGCATCATTGGGAAGCAGATTATGTTCCTGTAACTGTAACTCTGTAGTAAGAATGTATCCCTGTTTTGAAATGCAAATGCAATACTTTTTCCTACCCAATCTCAAAGAATAAGCCAATCTAACTAGAAATAAAGTACTCTGTATATACTCATAAATAAATTGTAGGAAGAGCATGGAGGCTATACCAAATCTTCGACAATTTATCTCAAAATCTTGCCATTTTCAATACCAAATTCATCAGCTTTACATAAGTGCCACATATTGTACAAAGTTTTTGACTACAGAGTGAAATACAGAGATTCAACCATTAGTAATATGTAATAGAAATCTACAACAAAGTCATGAAATTACACTGGATATCAGTAAATCACAAATTTAAGTTGATCCATCCCAGATAAGCTCAACCAACATATCATTTTCTATAGATATTATTCAATGACCTTTGAGATCCACTGAACAAATCTATTATATAGTTTTCCAAATCATCAGCAGTGTACTTTATATACTTCTCACTGATTTCATTACTGTGTCGTCCCACAAAGCTTCGATATGCTCGGATTACCTGAAGCGATGTTGAAATTCGCAATTCTTCCTGAAGCTGAGAATCCTTCACTAACCACCCAGTTTGATTCCTGTAAACTTCCTCAAACGCAGCGTAAAAGCTCTTCAACCTTTCTTTTAGGAAACTCTTAATGCTTGAATTCGATCCAGAGTTTTGATTTCCATCATCTTTAAGAAGGGAGAGGACGGAACTCCAGGTAGCTCGTTCGTAGTTCATTGCTTGTTGCTGAACTTTCCCGTTGTGTTTTTTGATCCAATTATCCCCGAATATATCACTAAGCTCGGAATTCTTCACTTTTTCTGCCATGTAATGAATATTGTTCATGAGAAAGAAATGTTGTAAAGCCGTATCCTTGTATAACTTCGACTTCTCATCTATATTAGCTATGAGGGCTGAAGTGAGGGATCGGAAATGGATAGCCATTGGAGTAGTAGAATAGCAAGTAGTACCGTCAAATTGGTTAACCTCTTCTCCAAATGAAACAGAATTATTATTAGCTAATGGAGAAAACGATTCCTCTGTTTCGGCTTCTTCAAGAATCTGATTCAGAGTGTCTCTGTAATCAGTGAGGAGTCTTAGGTAGTTCATGACATACCGGGTTAGATGGTGGGTCCCACCTCCGGCAAAAGGGTTAACCGATGCATTAGTAGCAATTGCATTCTTAAACTCGAGAAAAGTAGCCCTAACTGCATCACCTAATCTCCTCAAAACCTCACAGAACTCATCCCTAACAGCCTGATCATCAGCATACAAAGAGTTTATATCAGGATGAAGTTCAAATAGAACCTCATACATATCAAGGATCCGAAACAGCTTCTCGGGCTGCCTCGGGGCAACCGCCACCGCGTCCCCGAAACTTAGAAGCTGCATCACCGAGCCTCTGGATGAGTCCGTGAAACACAAAGAGCTCAAAGATCCGAACTCCCCAAATACATCATCACATAGTCTTTTCTCACTTGCAAGATATCCCCTTACAAAAGTTTTAAGGGCCCAAACCCATCTCTTGATTTGAGAATCCAAGTCGGCCCATTCCATTTTGAGTACATCATCAATGCTTAATGGTTCGACTTCAAGAACAAAGAGACATCTACTAAGTGCATGTTTCCTTGCATTAACATAAGCTTGGGAGCATTCGCGGTCATAATTAGAGATGAACATCAAGTTTGCAATACATTTTAGGTCAGGAATCACATCTGGTTGTACTAAATCAACAATGAAATCCTCCAAGTTTTTACCAACAGACTCTCTTTGAAGCGAATCCTCTAACGGGTCATCCTCCAAAGAAACCGGGCTACCCACCACATCGCCCCTCTCACTAGAACGGAACGACTTGTGGCCCGGCTCAAAAGGTTGGCTATGCTGCACAATTATGTGCCCAAATTCCTCCTCAAGTCTTGCCATTGCAGTCTGAAGCACATCATGTGCTTTCCTTAAAAGCTCAACTTCTTCATTATCCTTATTCATACACAAACCCTCCAATTTCTCAGTCAAAATACGTGCCTCATCAACCGCCTTTAGGTACTCAGAAGCATCTTCTTGACCTAAATCCCATATCATGGTCTCATCTGATACAAGACTCATTATCTTCTCTGAAACTATATTAAGATACTCCTCAGTCTCACTGACCCCCATAGTAGGAGACTCATCATCAGTCATTGGCTCATCAATCATAGCTATGGCGGTCAATCGAGTTCGAAGATCAACCAATATTCTCCTTTCATCTTGAGATAAAGCTTTTCTAGTCCCTAATACTGCCACTATATGCTGTGCAGCAGTAATAAGGTCATCTTCTGCATTTTTTGCAGGAAGTTCAGACTCATAGCCTCCCATTATAGGCCAAAGTTCACTTCTCTAAAACCCCAGATAAAACCTTAATTTTTGGCTTCTGAAACAGTAAAACCCTCAAAAGCATGAAAAACCCAGATCAAAATTAGAATAATATACCAAACCCAGATAATTAATTTACAAATAACACCAGATTATAAAACATCTAAATATACATTTTTTTTAAAGTAAATATCTCAATAGGCCAAAGTTCACTTCTCTAAAACCCCATATAAAACCTTAACTTTTGGCTTCTGAAACAGTAAAACCCTCAAAAGCATGAAAACCCCAGATCAAAATTTGAATAAGTATAACAAAACCAGATAATTAATTTACAAATAACATCAGATTATAAAACATAAAGTAAACCTAAATATTCATTTTTTTAAAAATAAAAATCTCAATAATTCAAGCAAAAAGGAAAAGGCTTGATTAAAGTAGATATGGACAAAGCTTAAACCCAAAAAATCTCCAAAAAAAAGTGCAAGAAGATTATGCTAATTTAACAGAAGATTAAATATGGGTTATCTAGATATTTATAGTATCAAATGTTCAAGAAAGAAAAAAATGGAACAAAACTGACCTTCAACTAGCTAGATCTATGAAGTATGAACACTGGCCTGTCCCAGCTGAAGATAATGAGCGCACTAAAAAGTGGGATAAGAAGAAGATTTATTCCAGAAAAATCAACCAAATCGCCGTGTGAATATTATGAAATTAGGAGAGCAGTGAAGAAGATTCTTTAATTAGAGTATTTGAAGTGGAAACTACTGCTGTCTGCTGCAGTCTGTAGTGTTTTAATGGAGATTTTTCAGAGATATTCCTGAGGCGTGTGATACACCGCAGTTGGACCAAGGGGGTGTTTTAGCCCATACCCACACTAAAAAAAGAAATGAAATAAATATAGAAATAAAATGGGCCCATATTGATATGAAAAGTTGTATCGTTATTCAACGTCTGCGTACGCTAAAATAATCAAATATAAATATGTAAAACAGTGATTTTGCCCTTATTACCCAACCCCCTTCACTTATAACCTCCAACTTTCACCCTTCCACTCCGACATCCTACTCCTGAAATCCGGCGAAAATCCGTCAGCCTTTTCCTTCACGCACCACCACCTTCTTCTCCACGTTCTTGGTCATCCATGCACCACCACCTTCACCAAGCAACACCTTCATGCACCACCACCTTCACGTATAGCAGCATATTCATGCAGTAGTAGCAACACCTTGACACAGTCACAGCAGAGGCAAAGCATTGCAACATCGCAAGAACATTGCAACAACACATTGTAGCACCTCACGCGAGGTTATCAAACATCATGGACGACGTTCCTCAACGTCGTGGTCGTCGACTATGATGCACGCTGCTTTGTTGGATGTGATGATTTTTTTCTAAGCCCACAGTGCCGCACACTAATTGCGGTCGCCACCAAGGCTGGTCGCACAAGATTTGCGGCATAGCCATGGTCGGTGTCGCAGATCTTGTGTAGTCGGCCATGGTGGTGGCTGCGACTCGTGTGCGGCAATGAGCATTTTTTAAAATAAATATCTTAAATGGCTAGGTTATTATATGTTTTCTAATTATTATTTTTATTAACTTTCAAAAATTTAAAGGAGCATGTTTTCTTAGATTTTTTTTTTGTATATTTTTTAAAATTAAATTTACTTGCATATTTTTGGAAGTAATGAGGGGTTGAATTTTGATTTTTTTTTCCCTTCAAATTAATAGAATTTTGTATTTTTTCTAAAACATTCTTTTTAGAATTTAATTCCATTATTTATGTAATTAATTTATTTAAGCATCGAAGTACTTGTTTATTGGATGTCATATAATATTTTTAATTATACGTTTGACGTTATTATTATGAAAATTAAATTGTATGTCATGAATAAATAACTAAACACGATAATGAGTATTTAAATTTTCTATGGCTAAAAAATTAACTTATCAAATACGTTTTAATTATATAATTTGCATGTTATTGCGCTATTTAAATTTCTTGTGTAGCATATAAAGTATTTACTAATTAATTAATATGATGATTAAATTATGCATTGTTAATTAATTAAATAAAACAAATTTGTAGAATATTATTAATATTGTTAGTTATATAAATTTGCGTCAAGTTAAATCATATTAATATTAAATAAAGATGTTGTGCTTTTATAATAGGTTCCTAATCCGGAGGTTATAATTTCAGATTATGGTGGTGATGGTGTTGACTATATCGATCTTATGACAAATGTAATATTCGTGGTTTTGAGAACGTAACGAATTGGGCAAGGCAAGTGGCTATCAGATTAGGATTCATCTTGATAAGTATCTCGTACAAAAAGACGCGAAAAGATGGTCGAATGTACCGGCACTTAAAAATGCGACTGGGGAAGGAGAGTAAGTGTGAAAGAGTAAGGCATGTGGTTGTCGGTTTTTGATTAAGTGTGAACAACGAGTAGAAGAAAATAATTGGCTTATTGAGCTGCTTAACGATCATGGCGCACATAACCACGAATTGATTGTGTACCGCGAGGGTCACAATGGTGTTAACAGTCTTACACACATATATCCACTGGTTATTGGCTTGGATTCGACGTACAAGACAAACAAAGATGTGTTTTCTTTCTTGGAGATTGTTGGTATGACACCGACAAATCAAAATTTCTTGATCGCCTACGCATTTATGAAAGACGAAACAAAATAGAGCTAATGTTGGGTGTTACAGAAGTTGAAGTTGTTCCTTCGGGAGGCCATCATTCCATCGGCGATCGTGACGGGTAAAGAGGGTGGTCTTATTAGACAAGCCGCCGAAGTATTCCCACATTTTAGACATTTTCTATGTACTTGGCATATCAACAATGACATGGAGGCCCATGTATCATTTTTGTGCAAGAAGAACAAGGATATTGGTGTTGCGTTCAAGAACAGAGTTTGGAAAAGAATCATGGAGGCTACGACTGAGACAAAATACGAACGTGCATGCAGTTGTAATCATGGAAGATTGTTATGGAAGATAGTCGGACGTTGTCGATTACGTGCAAAAAAACATGGCTTACTGATCATAGGAATGAAGTTCGTTCTAGCTTGAATGAATGAGGTCCTTCACTTTGGCAACATAATGACTTGTAGGGTCGAGAGTCAATACTCTATCGTGAAGAGTTGGCTTGGCAGCTCACAAGGGTCATTGTATACTGTTTTTAGAGAAATGCATGCTTCGATCAATAATCAAGTTACAGAGAATAAAAATGGTTTAGAGGTTTCGAGACGACGACATGGTGTTTTATTCAAGAATTAATCTATACCAACACCTTATTGGTAGTGTGTCCCATCATGCTTTGGAGCTTATTTTGGATGAACATACGAGGATGCCACAGTTCAGTAACGAAGTGTTTGACAGGTGCAGTTGTGATATGTTGGCGACTCATGGACTCCCATGTGCCTGCAGAATATTTACGTACGATCCAAGGTGGAGTTGTGATATAAATTAACCTTGTCCATCAATATTGGAGGACCTTGGAGATTGAAGATGAAGGACATAATTCCCTTGGTCCAAGTTTGCATTTAATGCATTTAATGCTAAGTCTAATAAATGTGGCTCATTATTAATTAAGCAAGTCAATTATTCAGTGAGATCAAGTGATCTAAACGCCTAGCTAGAGGCCGCTTCAGTTCAAGTGGAATTAATGTTATTAATATCACAACTTACTCTTGACTGAACCCGTAGGGTCACACAAATAGTACGTGAACGGATCAAGTATTTAGGTGAACATTATATTCGTTAAATACTCTAATTATGGATATTCGGAAATGACGGATGTTGGTTTCAGTGGGATCTAAACAAACTTCCAAAAGGCAAAGAAAGAATATTTGTCGGAAATGAAGATATTACCGGAAACTGAAATATGGTTAATAACGGAAATATTAATATTATCGAAGTCGAAGATATTACCGGAAACGTAAATATGGTTTGTATCAGAAATATTATCGGAAATAAAAATATTGCCGGAATCGAAAATATTACCGGAAATGGAAATATTACTGGAATCGAATATATTGCCGAAATCGAAAATTTTGTCGGAATTGTAAATATTATCGAAAACGTAAATATTGTTCGAATCGGAAATATTTTCCGGGAAAACCAAATCGAAAACACAAAACGAGCGACGGACCATCGCTCGAAGCAATGTCCATCGCTCGATGGGCCGTAGCGCAACACTTAGTGCCATGGGCCAGCTAGCCAGCGCTCAAGCACAAGGCCAGCGCTGCTGCGCCTAGCACACGGGCCATCGCTGCTGCGCCTAGCACACGGGCCATCGATGCTGCGCTTATTTCTTGGTCAGCGTTGTTGGGCCTATGCGATCAAGGCCATAACTGGCCGGTTTTGCTTGCTATGCAAGCACCCGGCCAACCCTAATGTTTTAGGGTTTAGGTTTTTGGTATATTCCCAAAACTTGCCTAATTCGTTCTAGGGTTTTGGCTCCTAGGGTTTTTCCTATTTCCTATAAATATGTGGCTTATGGTCATGAATTAAAAGACACAATTCAATACACTTTGCCTATCACTTAAAAGTGAGATCCCGAAATCATAAACCTTATTTTATATCCTAGTTGGTACGATCTAAGGCGGATCTGAACGTACTATGGACTTTCTACGGAGGGACGACGTTTGGCGTTCTAACTTGTTCTTGTTTGGTACGGGAGCAGTGAGGGAAGGCACACATCACAAAGTGTGTTCACTAAATTATGCTAAATGATTATGTGCATTTAATTTGGATTCAGGCATTTATGGTTTTTCCGCATGAAATTAGATTGTTCATAACCTAACAGAAGATGGGGCGGACATTCCGGAGTTTATGGAGGAGTCCGCACAAGTTGTTGAGCAGTTCTATCCCTTGTCGACGACGTACTATCTCGAGATATTGCAGTTATTCGAGATATTTCAAGGATCGTTCACGATGAGTTTCATCCAAAGCATGCGGGTTATGAGGAACCAGAACCCAACCTAAATAGGAGATGGAGACCACAGAAACAAAGAAACTCAACTACAAGGAATTTGAGTTAGGTCAAACATGTGCGTAATATGAGATCCAGGTGCGTCGTCACCGGGCAAGCCAACAATCAAGATTTTCATTAGGTACAAGTTTTTTTTGATCTTTATATTCATTTTTAATGTTTGATATATTTTGCGTACTATTAAAGTATTTTTTTTTGCTATGTCACAAGAAGATACATGATCATTGATCTAATTCCTCCTCGTTTTCGTTACCAGAATCATGTTGCAGTGTATTAGAGGATACAATGATGTGATACCTGGCGGTAGCTGCGGATTCCAATGTGCAATAAAGTTCTTTTTAGGTGATCAAGAACGATATGGCGAGATTCGATCAACGGTTGTTGGAGAGATTAAAAAGCTTGGACAATACACTCGAGTTTATTGTCCAGAAAATATAGCTGATACCTTGTATTGAATAGATTGGATATGTGGAAGGTGTAGATAACTAGATATGAACACTGGGGTAGTGATCCGAACTTATGGCCGCTCGCCACACACCTCAATGCGCTTGTTGTCATCTTCAGTATCGGTGCTCAATCTAGTTTAATCCCTAACATGACAATTCTTCCGTTGGAAAATCGTTTTGAAGCCACTAGGCCGACAACTAGATTGTGCTGGCATTTGTAAATGGGAATCAAGATTATGTTCTTGAATGAGAATCAAGATATCAGGCGGATTGAAGCCCAGACTCGATTAAGTCCATAAAAACAAATAAATTTACTAACTCCATAAAATGTTCATTAAAATTAAATAAAATGTCCATAAAATTAAATTACATAACAAAGTCCATAAAAGTTCCGAGTTAAATTGAGAAATATAAGGTACATAACAACTCTATTACAATCACTGAGTATCACAAACAACTTTCCAATCCTGCATTAACTGTTTAGCGGCTACCACCATCGGGTTATCAGGATCATTCGTCTCTTGTATTAATGCATGGATCACTCGTTCATATCGGCTAACCCACTGCAATACAATATGAATTAAAGTAAAATGTTAACGACAATAAAATTATTATATATAGTCAATTATATAAAAGATTTGTACTTACATATTCGGTATGAGACCGATCATGTATAGGCGCGGTCACTGGAGTTTCACCAAAACCAGGAGTAATGTGTGGATGAGAGACGTCGAAGAACCATTCCATGTAATTATCTGTAGACATGTAAGGCACACCTTCCGGAACAGGTGTCAAAGACGTGAGAATCAAACTAGAGGAGTAATTACCATCAGTTGAGAAACGGTTCCACCACTTCTCTAAATATGACAAATCATGGAAATCCACCTCATATTGCCTAAAGTTTGGTGGCCTATACGCTTTGCCAAAGAACATGACATCCCGCGGAATACGCTGCACATACCCCAACTGTCGAGTAACTCGATCAGGGTTATACTCGCCGATATCACGATAACATATGGGCCCAATGTAAACAGTCCTCGAACACTGAGCGGAGGGGTTGGCGCCAAATGGCGTCCACAGAACCTACGAACAAAATCAAGTTAAATTATAACTATATTAAAACACAACAAAAAACATTATAATAAATTAATCATACATTACCTCCTCTGGTGTCAACTTATCAAGTCGAGCACGAAACGAAGCCAATCTATCCATGTCCTTACTCTCAGGAGCATAAACCCATCTCGATGCTCGAGGATCACTAGGTCCTACATCCTTCCGGATCGAGCGAGGTCGGAAACAAGGAAAGTGCTCATATATCCACGCTTGAAGAAGCGTCAGACAACCTCCGATACCTCGTGACTCTGATCGTGAAGCTACACCTAGCTGCCGATAAAGAAAAAGCTAAGCAAGCCGATCCCCAAGAATATTGATGTACATCATCCAGATTACCGAGATCAAGCAAGATCTTCGCAGAAAGCCGACTCTTGCTCTTATCAGTAAACAAACAACAACCAATAGCAGTCATTAACCAGCCAGTCACCTGGCATTTTCCATCCCTACCCGCTGCTGAACAATTATCAATAATAGAGGAAATCTTCACACCGCCTTTATCCCATATACGCGCAGGGTCCACTCTAAGCCTATCCTCTCTCACTGAAAGCAACTCACAAACCTGATTAATCAAGGGCCTCTCCTGGTCGGTCTGGGAGCAACTCACTGCACGCCCATCAATAGGGATCCCCAGTATCGCCTCGACGTCGTGCAACATGATCGTCATCTCTCCAAATGGAAGGTGAAAAGTGTTCGTATCCGGTTGCCACCTCTCCACGAAAGCAGATATCAAAGGAGCGTCAATGTGGGGAGCCATGATCATAGGCAAATGACTCAATGAAGTAGCAAATACCTTCTCTTTCAGTTCAACACTCATGTCATAGTACCACTTCTTAATCCGCTTACAAACCACAAATCTACTCTGACAATGTAGCTTACCTCGATCTAAAGTGCCATCCCATAGGCACGCAGCAACGTGAGCCGGGTAGCTAGGAATAAGGCTACCAAGTCTAGGACCTCCTCCCATCGGGCCAGTAAATAACCAAGTGTCTCTATCCCTAGCCTTGCGATCTCTACGGCTACACCCGATAGTCGCCGTACTCCCCTCAGAGCTATGAATAGAACCCTTAACGAGGTTTTATTATTCATCAAACGTGAAATATGTTAGCTAGTTACACTCAAAATTTTAATTCCATTTCATAAATATATGTATTCACATAAATTCACATCAATGCAACATTATTCGTTAATTACTATACTTATAACATATATATATTAGAACTTTAATTTAATTATTTACAATTATTATTAACTTATAATACTAATATAATTGTTACTAACTTCATCCCCTCATTAAAATTATTAACACATTTATTAACATAATCATTCAATTTCAAAATTCAAACACTTTGTATCCATTTTTGTTAATTTCACCAAAAACTTAAAAATATATTTATATTTATAACAATAAGATTAATGATGTAATAAAATTAATAATAACTACACAATAACAACAATAATAATAATTAATGGTAATGATAACATGTCCGAAAATTAATTAAACTTTACATCAATAACCGAATAAATGAACATTGAATTAAAAAACATTACAAATAAACACTTCAAAAATAAAATCAAAAAATAATTCAAGGATTTTTAATTAAAACAGAAAAACAATAAAAACTATTTTCATAATTTTAAAAGAGGAAGGTTTTTGAGTGGCTACGTAAAAATGGTAGCCACTATAACTATTTAAATCTCAGCCATCCAAAAATGTTGACTAATCGTGGCCATTAATTAAGTTGACTATTAACATATTAGAAAAAAGATAAAAACATCAATTTTTTAATAAAAAAAATGAACTAAAATTACCCCCACACAATCCCACGATCTATCTACACGGTTATACCATCTTATTTTTTTTGCTCTTTCCTTAAAAATTATTCCGCACTTAGATTTCTTCTTCCATTTTTATTCTCTGATAAACCTTTATTTCTTGTAGATATTGCCCGTCATTAAATTTATCATTCCATACTATAACTTACTTCGTTTAATAAATCATGCGATTCCAAAAAAAAAAATCTAAGTCTTTAATTACAAGTACTCCGTATACTGCTAAACACCCAAAAAAATATATAGAAATCCTTCAAATGCTTGAAAAATAATATAAAAACGCCTAATTTTTTTCAGTATACAAGTATACACCATTAAATCTTGTAACTGCCTCTCCAATTACATATTGTGCATTTGTGCGTGAATGGTTATTGTTATGTAATACTTCGTATCTGATTCTCTGTTTCACAAATTTGAAAAGATAATTTGACGAATCCCAAGTTCGGTAGTCGTAATTGAAGAACTCAAAATCATCAACATTCCAATTTAAAAGTTTAGTAGGTAAAGGCAGCAGAGCTAAGAATGGAGGTAAATGGAAATAGAGAGAGATAAGTGAGATGGATACCAGAAAGATGGATCGTGGTACTAATGTGGATATATTTTTACTCATTTTTTTATGGTATTGTAATTTTGTCAATAACTGATTTTTAATTTATTTAAAGTAAATTAAATGAATGGTCTAGATTGATCTTATATTTTAGATGGTTGAGATTCAATGAATTACAGTGGCTACTATTTTATTGTGGCTATTGTAAAATTGTCCGGAAGGTTTTTCAGTGGCTACACAAAAATGGTAGCCACTACAACTTATCAAATCTCAGCCCTTTATTATAATTGACTAATCTCAACCATTTATTTAGTTGACCATAAACAAAATAGAAATCAGTTATACAATAAAAATATTAAATTAAAATTAAGCACTCTTCATCCACGATTTTCTATTTCTCTTTCCCCCTTAAACTTCGCTGTTAACTCCACTGTAAGGAAATAAAAACCTACTTTCCTTAATAAGTAGGTAGTTCTTTCTTCGAATTTTTTTTTTGTTCTTCTGCAATGTCATCTTTATTTGGTCATTCTTTTTCCATTTATGTGAGAAGAGTTTCGGCAAGGATAGAGGTGTTTATTGCGGCCGTCCAAACGAAGAGAAGTTCTTCCATCTGTTGTTCACCATGGCCAAGAAAAAATAACCTAATTAACTTTCCTTTTCCCCCATTTTATATTATGTCAAGCAAACAACGTGTTGAATATGTTATTCTTGCAATTCATATGAAGTTTATCTCCTTCCTCGAGCTAATTGCTTGCGACCAAACGAGTCGATTTTTTTTTTTTATTGATGGTTGATAACACTTTCTTTTGACATAGAAAACAAAAAAAAAAATCCAAGATGGCAAGATAAATAAATAAATCCCATTTATGACGATGTAATTCTTCTAGTTTGATGATAAAATGTATTTAAAGTGTTACTGTAAGCAAGCATAATCTGACATCTTCCTAGAGTAGATCAAAATAGTCCTTGTCTCCATGTAGAGCATAAACTCAATGCTACTGCTCCTTTACAGAAATTTGGTGTGGTTACTGTAATTAAGCATAACCGGAAAAATTTCTCTTTATGGCCACAGATAATAGGAAAAAAATCTCCTATAACTAACAATAAAGAGGATAAAAAAGAAAATCAAAGCTAGAACTAATGAATTCAAACTGGTTTACTTTGTACAGTAAAATATAATCGCCCTTATACATCAACCACAAACGAACGAAAAGTGAAGGATTGGTAAATTCTACAAATAAAACGTGAATTTTTGAGCAAACTCAAACTCTCTGTTTCCTAATTCGAAGAACTGATTATTGGAGTATCACAATTTTTCAAATTACGAAGTAATCCGTAGATGTTTAACAGATATAAGAAAATGAGTTTAGTCGTGGGACTAAAATGGCGGAATTTTATTAATTATTTTTGTTTTTTTTGTTAATAACTGCCACCTAATATGTTTAAAGTGCACTAAATGGATGGACAAGATTAGTCTTATATATTGTATGGTTGAGATTCAATCTATTACAATGGCTACCATTTCATTGTAGCTATTGCAAAATTATCCATACTGAATGCCCCTTTTGATTCAAATTTAATTCATCATCCAAATTTTTTTCCCTTTTTTTTAATTGGGGCTGAATGGCTTATGGCCCATTTGATTCAATTTTTTTTTTTTTAAATTTTCTTAAATGGCTGACTGCCGCTCAATAATCGCGGGCTGAACCATGGTCGAGCCGCACGAAAATTGCGGTGGTGACCATGGCTCAGCCGCAGATCGCGAGGATGATTCTTACTGTAACAATAGAAAAAGTTCAAACGTACCACAGGCGGCGGCGCAGGCGGTGGGTTAGACAGGGGTGACATCGGCGCTCCTCTTTTCGGCGGCATCTCCACTGCCTCTCAGCTCTTCTCCCTTTTTCCGGCGTCCGTGCTCCGCTCTGATCCTCCCCCTGCTCTGCTCCTCCTCCTTCTCTGCTCCTCCTCTGCTTACGCGAGACGTTAGTGATCTGCAACTCTGCTGCTCCTTCTCCTCCGCAGCAGTGCTATGCTTGCTCTGTTTTATTTTTCATTTTTTTTTTAAATTTGGGAGGGTGTATAGTAGAGCAGCAGCAGGGTGAGATTTTTCGCCGGTGGTGGGAGCGGTGGCCGTGTAGTTTGGGAGTTTGGCCGGTGGTTGGTCGTCAAGAATGGCAGGGTGGTCAGCAACAATGGCTCAGACTCTCAGAGAGTTTAGAGGGAGGGGTGAAAACTGAAGAGGGTTTCATTTCTTTTAAAGGGTTAAATTGTCCTTTCATCTAAAATATGCTGGCGTTTTTTCAGTGAATTATCGATTTTACCCCTAGAAAATTGAATGAACTCCGGCAAAGAAAGAAAAGGGGGGAAGAAGGAGAGTGCCGGGCTACGGATAACTCTACCGCCGGTGCTCGACGGTTGTTGTCGGTGTTAAGAAGGAATCCGCCGCGAAACTTCATGATTCCAGGTCTCCTTTCTATCTCTTCTGCACATTGTCATTTTCGATTTTGATTTAGGGTTTTCAATTGGTGGCCAATTAGGGTTTTAGCTAAATATTCCAAATCCAGGTTTGGATAAAGTTGCATAATCTAATGAACTCCGGTTGCTTTGTTGTATGCTTTTGATCGCCTAATTTTGTGTGTACAGTTTGTTGAGTGATCAGATAACTTCTATGGAACAACTTATCGATTAGAATCTGCCTAATTTAGGTTAACTTGATTCAGTTGCTCATAAATTGTAGAAGAGGAAGTGATTTTATAAATTTGAGGGATGATTATGATTTTTTTAGGCTTTCCTTCCAGGAAATCAAAAGGCATGTAGTTTCATTTGAAGCAACTTATCAATTGCAATTCCAAGTATTTGTGGATCAATCAGGGTATAGAATGATTTTTTTTAGAGCTGATAAGTATGTGTTTTGACTTTTGACCAGGGAATTGCAGTTGTTGCACTACTGAGACACTTTGGATGGTTTTGCTGGTAAAAGTGTGCCTCTAATCTGTTTTGTGGCATACTGATCTGGGTTTGCCCTTGTTCTGTGAATCTGCTAGTTTGCCTCAGATTTGAAAGCGTTGAATTCATTGTCGTTGGTGTTGGTGGTGCTATATTCTAATTCCAGCAGGGTTGCGTGTTTATAGCCGATGCGGTAATCCCAGTTTGCGGCAGCTTGGCCTCAAACTGTAGGACGTTGGCTATCCTCAATTTGATCAAGGACCTGATACAAAAGGGCTCGCAAAAGAATATAGCAAATCAGAAATGGTCCAAGAAATGAAGTAAACATTTTATCAAATGGTAAAGAAGTGGTTTAAGCAATGAAGAATAAGAATTACCTCCATCTTGGATATGGCTGAATTATTCAGCATATAGCAAATGTTGGTGGCAAACTGGCAATGGTATTCTTTGTGAACTTTCTATTTTTCCTACAACAAACTGGTTGTAAAAGCCACAAAAATACGGTACTCAAGTACATAAGCACGGAGTATTGTGACTGTAAAAAAAAAAAAAAGAGAAAGTAATTCAGTATACTCCGTATTCAACAATAAAGAGCTTCAGGAAGCTAAGAAGAGTTTGCCTTGTTCTGTGAAGCTGGGAGTTTGCCTCAGATTTGCAAGCATTGATTGAAGGTCACTTTTGATGTTGCTGGTGTTAAATTCAATGTTGTTGGCGTTGCAGAACAGGTACCTCTCTTTGCTTGTTCTTTCTGTGTAGTTAAGAACTAAGCTAAATTTTTTATTTTTCAACTAGAATTTGACTTAACTATTTCATGCTTGATTGCTGAATATGTGGTTTTGCGGTTTCATATTTGTTTTATCAACGGAGAGATAGTGCCATGACAAATAATTGTCGTCTCATCTGAAAGCAAAAGGATAAAAGGAAGGATTAGCAAAGTTGCAAGTGTATTTTCCATCTTTTAAAACTTGATTCCGGCTAGTTAAGTAGCTTTACAGTCGCTTATTCATCAGATTATAAATCTTAATTGGTCAAATTGGTTTTATAATGCTAATCCTCATATGCACCTCGGATAGGTTTCATTGTTTACTTGGAACTGGGGTTGCCGAGTAGTATGAGTTTGAGCATAAGTTTCATTGTTCTCTCTGTTCTTCATCTAATGTACTCGGATGAAGCACATTTCAGGTAGTCCGCCTGATTTTTCTTTCCTTGTCAAAGAAAATAAAATCAAAAAAATGCACCTCCTCAACAGCTCAACACTTATTCGGCTATTCCAATATCGTCTCATATAATATTGAAGAACAAATGCTTGACTATTATTATTCCTCATAATGGAAATGTGGTAAACATGTTATTGTTTAAGGATTCCTTTAATTAACACGTAAAAAGTATATTTTTGTTTGATGAATCTCTACCAAAGGATCATATGAACAGAAAATAACTGCTTAGATTGTAAATATTGTAGACCCTGTTTCTAACATCAGGTCTTTATTTGGTGAGGCAGGTTGAATAAACCATTTTATCAGAAAATAGTTAGCCGCTGTGGCAGTGTTTGTGGAGATGTGAAGCTCAAAGACTGCAACTGACCTCTGTTTTGAACTGTGTTTATTTGTTTAAGGGTCACTATAGGAAGAATAAGGTTATTTTAATTCGAGCGAGATGGAGCACCCATTTTGGCAGAGAGCAAGGTTGCACTTTTCAGGCTTAAGAAGGTTAATGACCATGGTTTGTTGTCATAGCGTAAAGTAACAAGTCGAATCATCTTTACAAGGTTAGTGCCGTTTGGAGTAGAGCACTGTTGGGAGAATCACTCGCCTACTGAGGTGTCGTCGAGTAGTACTAAAGATGGTTATGGGCGGGGCCAGCCCGAAGCCCGACCCGGTACGAAAAAAGCCCGACCCAGCACGAGAACAAAAAAGCACGGCCCGTCACGGGCACGGGCACGAAGTCGTGGGTCTGGACCTTATTTTTTAAAAAAAATGCACGACAAGGCACGACACGACCTCGATCGGCACGCTAAATTCAGCAAAATTAGCCTTAGGCACGGCAGCCCAACCCGGCACGAAAGCCCATGGGCTTGGGCCGGACCTGATCCATGTTTTTGAACCTTTCGGCCCGGTTCGGTCCGGCACGATGCAATGTGGACCTGGCATGGGCCCTCCCCGGCCCACAATCATCTTTAGGTGTCGTCCTATGTACTTATGGAGTTATGGATAAGGATCATTATTTTATTTATTTTTCCATTTTCTTTATTGAATAATTTAATTAGATTTTTCTGTTTTGAGCTTGCAAGTTACAACTGGTTTTTTGTTTATGCAACGAAGGTCATTTATAGAGTGTTTTGATGGCTTTGAGAAGAGGTGTGTTGAAGAGGGTGTTATCCCTTTGTTCTGAGAGTTTCCTAATCAAGTATGCTGGTGGAATTTGATTATGAGTCATTTTACACTTCCACTTGAATGATTTGTAAAGAGTAAAGGAAATTGCGCTAAAGTAAAACAAGTATAGGTATCACAATAATTAAGCTACATTCACTTGTGCATTTTGGAGTAGTACATAATTATTATTAAATGCTACGGAGTAATAAACATGACCAAAATAGAAAGTCCAGCTAATCCTAATTTAATCAACTTCTAATAACACAGTTCTGATAATACTACCTTAATTAATTAACTACACCCATAAACCAACCCAACTTCTGTAAGACTTTCAGACGTCGTCCAATGTGTTAGATATTCAAGTTGTTCTTGTTGTCGTGGACCTCGTTCAGGTTGTTGTTGTTGCTGTTGCTGTTGCTGTTGCTGTTGTTGTTGCTGCTGCTGTTTTTGTTGTTGTTGTTGTTGCTGCTGTTGTTGCTGCTGTTTTTGTTGTTGTTGCTGATGTTTTTGTTGTTGTTGCTGATGTTTTTGTTGTTGTTGCTGATGTTGTTGTTGTTGCTGAATGGTTGTTGAGGCAGAGGCAGCATCTTAACGAAAACCGACAACACTCCATAATTAAAATGAAAAAGGACGAGGAAGAGGAAAACACCAGTTAAAATGCTTGCAGAAACTGAGCATCTCCCAGGAAGTTCCAACAATATAATGGCAAACCCGCCAATGATCAAGAAATAGAAAACTCCTATGCCCAAAGAAGCAAATACCAAACCCCATGAACTCTTATTACCCTTACTACTCTCATTTACGTAATCAGTTGTTGTTGCTGTTGTTGTTGTTGTTGCAAAACAATTGCTTAACATGCGCAGAAACTCCACGAAGAAGACAAGTCCAAGAAAACCGAATGTAAAGACAAATGAAGATTGCAGTAAAGGGTGTTTGAAAACGAACATAACAACTGTAACAGGAACGAAGTAAACCCAGAGAAGAAACCCAACGTAGAAACGATACATCACCCTGAAACTGTAGGTGAGAAGTTCATCATCATCCTCACTAATGTTGTGGACATCGGCCATATGCGCGTGGAAGAGTAAGCCGGCGGCGGTGAAGGGGGGATAGAAGCCGACGAATGCGAGTAGCAATACGAAGAAGACGGAGGCCCAATGACCGACGGTGGCGTCACTCAAGTGTTTGGGAAGGTATATGAGATGAAGGAGGTCGATGTAGATGTATGTGGGGAATGATATTGATATGGAAAGAGAGAGAGTTGAAAGAAGGGTGAGTATGAAGAATTTCAAAGGGGTAACTTGTGGTTTGGAGCTGTTTTCTGTTTCCATTCTTAACAGTTGATGGGAATTACTTAGTGAGAAGGAATTGAAGATGATGAACAAACTACACACTTTAATTTATAGCTAGCTAGAATCCAAACCAACCCACCCATTTTCTTGTTTCAATTTGTTTTTAAGAAGGAAAGATGAAATTACCTATCGGGTCTGAATTCCGCATGGCGATAACCCTTTGGTTGGAAGGTGCAATACTTTCCACTAGGCTAAGACTCGGGCCTACTAGAAGAGTAGAGGTAAAAAGTATACGTAGTGTGGTTGTGAAAAAGGCTTCATCTTAAAAAAAAAAAAAAAGCATTTACGGGACCACATTTGTAAGAGGTACTACCCTGAGAACTTTAGTGAAAGATGCACTATTATTTGCATAGTGTAAGAAGCCTAAACATTACATCTATTGTGAAACAGAGGAAGAAACTACTCTGTATGATTTAAAACCTACTGTCTTCAACTTTTGACTATTTGTGCCAAGCTAATACGGAGTACTATAAATGATAAAAGTTATGGCTTTGATATTGTAAGAAAAGAAATGCTAGCTGCCTAAGCTGCATATATAGAAGAAAATAATCACAATTCACAAATATGGATAATGACTTAATGAGTAAGGCAATAAGGCATATCATCAATTTAAGGAAAATGACATACCATAAGAAATGGAAAGATAGAAAATCAGTCATGGGAGCTTGCTTTGTGTAAAATGTAGGCAGAAATAGAAAATGTTGAAATCAAAATATACTAAATGTACAAGAGTCTCTCATGCACAAATTCACTTTAAATGGACGAATCTACAAGTGTGCTATGAATGCGATTATTAGAGTACGCAGGGTTGATTCGAGTCTGAGACTTATTGTATAACTCAGTCTTAACTACTAAACAAAGACCTCAAACTTTCGGTAAACTTAATATAAGAAATTAAGAATCGAGGTTGTGCTGAGTATTTCATTTTACCAAAACAAATGTGGATTCATGACTGAATTTATCGCATACTTTATTTGAAGCACATACATAAAAACTATGCTTTAAAATCCATAATGTGGATGTTATACAATCTCTAGTTTTTTGACAAAATTGTACCAACCCAACACTATAAACGTATAAATGATAAAATGTTTGTGTTTAACATAGTAATAAAATAAATACTAGCTGCATGTAGCACACAGCAGCTAAGAATAAGCATAGTCCAATTTTCATACTTATTAAACAGACATAACTGTTATCCTACACTAATCTGCAAAACTTAGTGAATAACTCAAAACTCATAAGGGTTTAATACAAAGCAAACAGGCAACCTTATCAAGATTCAAGACTCGCTTCCCATGCCAAATTTCGGAAGAGCGAAGCAGGGTGGTCGTATAGTTGCAGAAATGAGCAATTTCCTTAAAAGCTCGTAAAAAAAACAGGAAAAAGAAAGACAAGCATATCAGTTGATGTACTGATTATAGCGGCTGGTCAAGGTACGGGTCATGAGGACTTCGAGGAGATCCCAGATATTCGGAAGCTTTTGAAACAACTTCGTTAATCCTAGAAACGCTTCGTTTCAACCATCCAGTTTCCTGTGCTTCCTGTACCACTTGCCTGCTCCTTTCTTCTTCCTCCAAAAGAAGATCAGCCCATCTTTTAGCCATGAAAAGCTTCACGGCTTCAACCCCGTCTTTCACAACCTCAACGGGAGGAATAACAATAGGATTCTGTTCCAAATTCAGCTTCACCAGTTTTTCTAACCTACCAAATGAATTTGGAAGAGCATGAATCTGGTTGTTGCTCAAGTCTAGTTCTTCAAGATTAATTAGTTCGCCAAATGTTTCGGGAAGTTCCTTCATATCACTGAAATTGCCACTGAGATTTATGGTAAGAAGATTTGTCAGGTTGCCGACTGTTAGAGGAAGGCCATGGAGTTCATTGAAGTGAACATCCATGTGTTGAAGAGATTTCATCTCACCAACAGAAGTTGGAAGAGAGCGGATCTTGTTGTATTGAACTGATAGCTTTCTCAAGTTCACCAACTCAAAACCTATGTTAGTTGGTAAGTATGCTAGGTTGTTGAAACTCGCGTCCAACTCCACCAGTGACCTGAAAAAGACCAAAACTTTAAAAAGATTTCTACAGAGATGTCTTAATTTTTGGATTACTTGAATTAGAATCGAGAGAAAGAAATTACCTGCAGTTGCTGATGCTATCAGGAAGGGCAGTTAATTTGTTGCCAGAAACATTGAGGATCTTTAATTTAAGCAGCAGACCAATGGAGTCTGGTAGTGATTGCAGAGAATTGGAGGACAAATTAAACTCTTCAAGATTTTCCAGTCCAGCTATGGAGTCAGGAATAGACTACATACAAATCAAAGAATAACATTAAGGCATAATAAAAAAAGAGAAATACTACTGTAGATCCCAAATTTCCGCTTTCAAACATAAAACAATTCTAGAGAAAGCTATTTATCATGAGAACAAACTTGTTTGAGAGAACTGCAGCACCAAGAAAAAGGAAGGTGGCAAAGGAAAGAGCAAAAACATTATTTGAAGATGTGAGCTAGTACAGAATATGAACAGGAAATAAAAACATCCATTTGCGTAAAGAAGCTACGAAGTATTTCAGAACTTGTACTGCAAATTTTCAAAAATAAGAAGTCACACTACATGCAGAATTGACTAACAAGTATGGCAACTTACACACAAAGAGCTACAAGTATAACGTGTATGGCGTTTATTTGGTTTATTTACACATAGATAACTACCAACAAAGACTCAAGAACAACTTCAACATAAGAAAGAGTGAAAGAGTGATTGCACAAATAAGCTGCAGGCTGATAACAATTGGGTTAAGTATATACTTCAAATGCACCTTTCACACTCATATCGTGAGACTTGATACCTTTAGGCTTCAGTAGGGCGAGAGCCAATATTTCTCCACAGAGGAACACACAGGTCACTAAGTAAAAAGAAACAACGATGTGGGAAAGCTTATACTCCATCTTGTCCAATAAAGTTGATGAGCTTCTCTATCTAGCCATCCCAAAATATAGGTTTATAATTGCCCCTTAATCATGCATAGATTTTATATATGTGGGTACGTGACTAGTGAACATAAGAGAAAATATCAATGAATGCATTTCCCCTTTTTTGTATTTTCAAAGTATTAACCAACTTTATCAGATGGAGGAATAATACTTATCGATGAAGAGTCCCCTCCCCTCCCCCTACCTCTTAGACAAAACACAGTTATAAACTTTGGGATGCAATGACAGCCCCCTTATGTGCTATCACCATTCCCATTTTGAGCCATTTCGGTCCACTCCCACATTCAGACAGAAGCGAAGAACCTGAAACAAGATGGCCAACGTACTTCTCAATTACTGGCATATCCAATCTTCCCTTCCCCCAGGTTGATGGTAAGAGAATGTATTATCAAGTAAGAATGTTGCTGAAGGCATTAACAACAGGTACAGGGGGAACAATTTACGGAATTTGACAGCTTGTTGAAATTCTGACACTAAGTGGCAATTGATTATTCAATTCCATCTGATGTTGGACCATCAAATTAATGTTCTGCTTTAGCTTAAACGTAGAAATTTGGATTGCTTAAGATACACTGTACATGGAAGTCTACCGGGCAATGATAAAGAGGGTAAGAAGGAAGAATGAAATGGAGTCAAAACTTGAAGCAGCTATTGACTAGAATGAGTTTTCTGACACGAAGACAAACATATCTCTGAAGTATCATCCGTATCTGGATTCTTACATCTCTTAACAATTTAGCTAAATGCTTAGATAGTTAGATGCCATGCTGATTCGCTACAAGTCAACTCCAGAAATGCAAATCAATAGGTTCTTAACAAAAGAAAAAAAAGGAATCACTTGGGAATTAGGCCGGCAACTAGCTCTAGTATTATTCAATTATTCCACTAAACACCTATATCTATGTACCATAGTGGCATAGTCCAACGGAGTCAAATATTCACTATTAATTGACTTTTGTGCAAAAAAGGACTAAAATACAATCATTAATCACCACAAAGTCTTCCTTCTTATTGATTGTCAAGTAGCACAGAGTTATCGCATATCCGATCAAGGTCCAAATGAAAATAGCAACTCTGTTATTGCGGAGGTAAGGTAGTGTATAGCCACCACCCTACCTTGCCACGACAGGAACCTCTTGAGAGACTTTTTAGAGGCATTAAGTTAGTAGGTCAACATACGATTCAGTTATTCACTCATCAGATTTAGAATTAGAATGAAATAAACACAAATTTGAGATTATGTGCCACATATGACCATAATACAAAAAGGGCAACAGATGAATTAGTGATCATAAACTGAAAGCCTATACGGAACTCAAGTGCATATCTTTTTGTCTCAACTTTCTCCAAGATCAGCTAAATCTATTCAAAAGCTCGAGGTGACAGACCAATTTGGATCTTGCTTGGTTTCAGGTTGGATTTTGGATTAGAAACTAAATTCAAGTTTCACCAGGAAGAAATGAACTTTTGATGAAAATATTCCAAAAGTCAAAGCATGGCTTCTAACAACTCTCATCCATTAAAAAATCACCACTAAGCACAAAATCGACCTCCTCCCTACAATCTACATATTTCCTAAACCCGATATCATTAGCTCGTCAGTCCTCAATTAATCAAAGCTAGTATGATCTAGAACCCAGACCATACAGGACGAACTATCCCACCATAGCCTGTCTCAAAATCTCCACAGAATCAGTCTTAATTTGATAACAATACATAGATACACAAAACATATGCATGATCCATCAATCATTTTCCCTCCCTAATTCATATTCTATGAAACCGAGCTTTTTGGTTTTGGATAGTAATTGTATTTTAGCTCGTCAGTCCTCAATTAATCAAAGCTAGTATGATCTAGAATCCAGACCATACAGGACGAACTATCCCACCATAGATAACAATACATAGATACACAAAACATATGCATGATCCATCAATCATTTTCCCTCCCTAATTCATATTCTATGAAACCGAGCTTTTTGGTTTTGGTGATCCATCCATACACATACACATGCAAAACAGCTAAAATACAATTACTATCCAATAACCTAACAACAAATATACGAAGTAATTGAATTCAATGGAAAATTTCCAAATCAAAGCAATCAAAAATTCACTCACAAATTAATCAATCAATCAATCTAAGACAGAGAGAGAAGGACAGAAATCAAAACCTGGAATTGATTGCTGGACAAATTAAGAACAATAAGATGATGAAGCTTTCCAAAAGCTTCGGGAAGAATCTTCAACTTCCGCCCAGACAAATCAACCTTCTCAACATCTTCCTCCTTCAAAATCGCAGCAACTTCTTCATTCATCTCATCAATAATCTCATCATTATTGGCGTTCTCATCATCACCATCTTCTTTCTCTCTAACAATAGTATCATAAATCTTCACGAGCTTCTCCTCGGCGCTTCGAAGCAGCTTCTCATAAGCGTCGTGCATCTCATCAAGCTGAATTACAGCCTTATACATCATCTTTTCCCTCTCCGCCTTTTCACGGTCGCTGTCGCCTTCAGAGGGGCGGGGGGAGAGCGCGATCTCCTCAAGCTGGGAGGAGAGAGCGGCTTCAATTTCGGCGACTTTCGATTTGGCGATGTCAATTGATTCATGATCAGGGCGTTCGCCGAGGGCGGTGAGGATGGACCGGGTTTGGGAGATCTCGGAGACGGCTTCAGCCATGGCAGCCATGACTTTGGGGTCCTTGAGGTGAGGCATGGTATCGACGAGAGGGTCATGGAAGGGGGTTTCGGAGGTGGAGGCGGCGGTGGGGGAGGAGAGAGGTGGTTGTTCGATGTCGTGGGAGGGAGCGGTGGGGGAGCGGAGGGAGGCGATGGATGGGACGCGGGCCATCACGTAGGAGAGGATGGGGAAGTTTGTTGGATTTGGATCCATGGTGGTGGATTGGTAGGTAGATAGGAAAAGAAACTGGTGGTGCTGCGGTGGCGGTGAGGTAACGGTGGCGGAGATTGGTGTTTTTATTATGTCGTGATCATTGTGTGAGGAGAGAGTGAAATAATGATGATGATAGTGGAGGAGAGATTGAGAACAAAAGGGGAATTAATTAGTCGAGAAGGGAGAATTTTTGGGGGGGATTAGTGGATTAGAGAGATAATTGTCACGTAATTAGTGGAGTAAACATGGTTTTGATGCAAATGAGTGGTGCACTTCTTTAGTTCCATATACTACTCTAATTCTCTAAATAGCCAAACCATATTTGAGGTAAAACTTATCTGGTTACAAAGTTGACTTTTAAGGGAATAAGTGACCCAGGGATGTTCGGTTCTGTTCACCTTATTTTCACTTATTTCGGGGGAAAAAAATGAGTTCATATAATTTTAGATAAGATAAGTTCAGAAAAAATAAGGGTTAATCAACACCAATTCATAAATGGACTTGGTCTACACAAAATTTATTGTGGACCATGTCTTAAAATAAAGTCAACAATTTATTCCTAATTAATTTTGACATTTTATTAGGATTATTTATGGAAAAAATATCAAAATAGTGTCGTTGATACATTTGTGCTTGAATAATGTGATTTTAAGTCACAATTCGCTTTTAAAACATAGGGATACTATACTTCAAAAAATGGTTACTACGGAGTATGTCTCAAAATTTTGGTGTTTAATTTATTATAGTTATCATATAAACAATAAAGATCACTATGATGCTAAAAAGCGTGCTAGAGACAAATATTTATTTTGGGTCCACACTAATATTATTGTAGACCAGGTCCATGCAAGAATAATCCGTTAATCAATACTTTGTTTTCAGTTAAGATAAGAAATATAATCCCAAATTCTTATATGAGACTGTCCTCACCATCAACTGATGGTGAGACCAGTTCACACTTGCGAATTTAGGTATGTTACTTCTATAGTTTAGACATGTTACTTTTTTATATATAATTTATAACTAAAATAAGTTTTGATAAGTTCTAATAAATTCAAGTAAGATAAATTCAGAAAAAATTAGTGAAAATTAGTTGAATAAAACTCAACTTAATGTTGTAAGGTGTGTCCTTCATGTTGTAAGGTGTGTTTTATGCTTTTATGATACGAGAAATTAGTAAACTATGAAAATTTGAATTTATTTTAATGTTGGATTGATTTGGAAAGTCTAGATTAGCCTTATCTTTTACTAATACAAAATTAATAGCCTTGAAAGGGAACTCATATAACGTTTGCATATGGTGTTCAATAACAAGGACACCCCGCATATGGTCGTCATCGAGTGTGTCCGCAGGCTGGTTGAAGATCATGACAAATATAACACCAAGGTGTATGGATGTAAGAGTCCCAACCAGAAGCGTAGCCCCAAAAAATGGATTGCCCCCCCTGATGAAGTGGTGAAGGTAAATTGCGACGCCCATATAGGTAACGATGGCTGGGTGGGCTTGGGTATAGTGGCGCGGACGAAGGAAGGAAAGGTATTGTTTGCTGGTTGCAGGAGGATTAGAGGGGGATGGCCGATTGAGATAGCAGAATGCAAAGCAATCATCTTCGCGGTGCAATTGGTTAGGAGATACGGAGTAAAGAGCTTGATCCTGGAGTCTGACTGTCAAATTGTCATTAATAGACTTTCGAAAGGAGCTCTCTTCTTCACCGACCTCGACTCTCTAATGGGGGATGTTTTTAGCATATGTAATGATTTTGATTTTATTAATTGGTCTCATGTTAGGAGAGATGGGAACTTTGTTGCCCACCATCTAGCTAGATTAGTGCCTCTTGGTTCAGAACAAGTTTGGGTGAATAACTGTCCTAGTGAGATTTCGCCGTATGTACTTATGGACACTTTGTCCTTAAATTAATGCATGCACTAATCTTTGCCCTCAAAAAAAAAATATAACGTTTGCATCCATCTTGCATTTAAGAAGTGGTAAAACAATTTGTCAAATTTCTTAAGATGGTAAAAGTTAACTTTTACATTTTATTATTAAGAATGAAAAATGTAAAAAGCAGCCATTGAAAAATAATCCGTTACAAGATGCTCATAACGGGACATATGACGCATCAAAATTGGCAGATATTTTCCCACCCAAAGCGTGAAAATGGTCGGACCCTACAGGTGAGCGAAATCTCTCCACCATTAATAAGTAATTTTTTTCACTTATTTTTCATATTGGGCAAAGTTTTTCTTCGCCATTAACAATGCTCTAAGAGAGAGGTGGGAAAAAAAAAATTGCTCATGGAAAAGGATAAGTGAAAAAACGTGTAGAGATAGGGAAGGGTAGGTGAAGATATTTTGCCCATGATTAATAATACTTCTTCCGTTCCAAAAATATCATACCATGATTAACTTCTTCCTTTCCAAAAATATCACACTATGATTCGCACACTCCAATCTCCGTAAAACTAGATTTCGAGTCTGACTTGATCAACAGGAACGTAGTCGCTTAAGCGATCGGAGCGCTTTCCCAGTGCACGGAGCCTCAACGAGGAAGTTGACTTTACTCCTCTAACCATTAGTTTGACTCTTAATATCTTAAATCGTGTCTAAGTAAAAAATTATAAAAAATCATATTTAGAAAATATATATCGATATGAATCTAACAAGACCCACATAATTAAAATTTCATTACGTACAAATCACAAAAAATGATCAAATCGTAGTGTGAATAGTGTAAAAAATAATTGGTGCAGTATTTTCGAAACAGAGGAAGTATCTTAATTCAGATTTGAGAACATGCTACTAAGTTAGTTGGGTAAGTTTGACTAGTAGATACATGATTAAAGATATAACTACAAACAATTTCTAACCCAGATACAAACTAAAAAACTACAAACAATTTCCTTGATTAAAAAATGAACAAATCACTATCATTGATTCACCAACTATGTGCTTTACATTTCAACCAAAACTACACCCTACAAAAAAAAACTAGAAAACAGAGAACTACTATAAACTCTACAGCTAATAACTGTCTATAACAATGGTCGTTACATTTCCTCCCAGGAAAAAAGAAATAAAGAAAGAAAGAACTATTACAATTGTAACGAATGGTCATTCGCCAATAAAATCTCTTTTTTTACGAGCTCAAAAATAACCTTTAATCTGCGGGAGAATTTCTCGTTTATATTTTTAACGATTCTCTCTTGGAATTTGCAGTCTTTTAGCCACAAAATTCCCAGGTATACATCACATTTACATGCTTCTTTGGTCAATGAAAGACTTTCAAGATGATAGCTCAAATGTACCTGCAATTCACATCAAAATTGTACTCCGTACTAAGAAATAACGTACCTAAAAACAGATCGAACTAGAACCACTATATTAAGTTGCAAAAAAGAAAGTAAAACGTACACGAAAGTGGTCACCGAAGGGGATATCATGGAGGGCCATGGCTTCATTCACCATCCATCCATCTGTTTTACCAAGGAGTGATTTTCTCTGTGTGCATCGAACTTCACCTCCAAACACGGAGACTTCATAATTGAATTTGTAAGAAAGCTGTCTTTCGTAAACATCAGGCTTCACTGTCTGCCACTCTGTTGTCACATAGTTCAGGCAACCAGATTTTGACATGACTTTACGTTCTAGGTTTCCTCCTCCAAACATTTTCATCAAGGATTTGATCTGCAATGTAATTAGACTTAATCTTGTTATAAAAAGATGATAACTATCCACTATTTCTACAAAATTATGAGTAAATAATGACAACTACCTGATTTTCCTAACACTTTCAGAATTCAAGAATTAGACATCTTCTCTATGGGAATTATTGTCCGCTCTGGATCTAACTCAAAGTGTGTCTAAGCATGTATCCAAGGATCTTTTGTGAGACAGATTCCAAGTGACAAAGACTTTATTTCCTCCGTTTTTTTTACTTCCTTTCATGGAAGTTGCATATTAGTTGCACCATTTTCTTTATGGTATGTCTTCACATAGTAAATACTCCCTTTACCCTTATTCACATTTAACATTTATCGTTGTTACCTAACTTTTTCCCTCTCTTTTGTTTGTTATCATATGGGCAATTTTGATATTTACAATTTTTGTGCCCAACCTAAATGGTGCAAGTTTTTTTTTAAAAAAGCCGGGAAAGTATAACATGTTAACATCTGGAAGACAGACAATCTAAGCTATAGCCAAAAAAAAGAAGCCATATAAAGTTATAAACCACTTACATCGACTGGAACAGTAGTGGAATAAATCTTCAACTTATCCGAATCCTCAACATGGAAAAGAGAGCTGTCATTTTCATGAAGAACCAACAGACTTTCTTGATTCCCCTGATCTTCTGTGATCAATGCCTTCTTCTCAGGGGAAGCTGTTCTTGCTCTCCATAAGGCTATAATTGTCCTACCACCCATAACAAAAAGAGAATGATTTCACACCGTAAAAAGCAGTCACGGTAAAAAATAAAGTTCCAAATGAGCAGCAGCAGAATTTTACCTGCTGGCAACTTCAAATGGAATAAACGATTGGAAATAGAACTTAAGTCTTCCCTCTTCATCCTGAGTCTTGGCTCCATGCCTTGCATCTGAGCCTCTCCCTTTCCGCAAGATTATGACGAGAGTAGGACTACCAAACGATGCCATTGAGGGATCTTGTACTTCAATATCTTCTATATCCTCCCATAAAAAGAAAAATCTGGTTTTGTGTCCGAAGATATTACCATAGAATCCCACTATTCTTGCTGATAAAAAGAGACGACCCTGCAAAATTCACAACTTTTAGGGTGCCATAAAATTGATTAGAAGGTAAGGTTAACACTAATGTCTTACTCTAATTCAGCCCATGCTTGGAAAGAGAAATGAATTATGGTATAATCCGAAACCAGTCAATGGCTATAACAAAAGGGACAGTTCATTTTCCACATTCAAAGGATGCCTTAACTATTCTGAACAATAATTTGCAGAATACAAATTACCCTCTCGTTCATTCTCCTCATTCAAAGGATGCCTGTACAATATAGAATGAGACTCACTCTACATCTCCACCCACAACAAATCCATGCAACATAAAGAGTAATTATGCTTTAGAAGTTTAGAAGGTTTCTTAATAGCTGAATCAAATGAGATCTTCTTTGTTTAATTTATTTTCTCCACATGAATGCATTGGCTCCCACTCAAGAGAATTCCTAATTCTCTACAACCATAACATCATCCTTCACTTGTAACAAACAGACTACTGTCAATCATATTGGACCAAAATAAAAATTAAAAAATAAGGAAAATATATATGGAATGTTAGAGATAAGATATTAGAGTTATATGAAAATATTAAAAATACCACACCTATACTGCTATACAATTCCTGATAACTCTAATATCTCATCCAAAACATGGATTGCAACTGTTATTCAGTGCTTAGATCATTGCACCCGCATATTCTTTACAGTATATAACATGTTTCTTTTCGCATACCTTATAAGTACACTTGCATGCAAAAAGAATAAGTCGGCACTAGCAGGTAAAACGAAAATGTAAGCGACTGGGCATATTGGGGAAAAAAATATGGAAAGTATGATAAAAAGAACATGCAACTGGGATATAAAATTGCATTAGTATTATAAAACCTATTCAATGAATGAATGCAGAGAACGATTTGCATGAGTTGCATCATGATTCTAACAATCAACACTAAAATTATCACGAGTTGCATATGATTCCACTGCACAATGAAATACTATATTCATGCAGAGTTACCTGCAAAGGCATCTTTCTCCTTAAAGAACATGAGTAATCTTTGATCAGAAATTCTTCTGGGGGCAAACCAAAAAGCTTCTGAAACGAAGAATTTTTATGGGGAGACCGAAGATTCAACTGTCAAATACATTACAAGTTACATCAGCTCTCTCATCAAGGGACACAAATTCATAACAATCAAATGGAATTTTATATGAAACAATAACTAACTGCGCAATTCTTCGCTAAGCAGCCCTAAAAAAGGAGTAATATACAGTAATTCCTTACCTTCTTTCCAACTTCTTTTTCCATTTTCGTGAGGTATTCTTTGATTGTTTCAACTCCCTTCTTATTCTCCACGAAGATTCTTAAATGCAGTCTTGCCTGTGAGGAAACAGCCTTCCCTTCAAGAGGAACCCACATGTCAGCCAACTCTGTTGCCGAGTGCTTCAGAAAATTGATCTCTGTCTGCCCAAGTGTGGCTGCCGGGTCAAATGGGCCACCAAAATCAAATACTTCCACATCAAGGACAGATGGTAGCTCCTCTGAAGCATCAAACTCAAGTATCTCTGCCCAAATTCATAGAAAGTCCATCAAAAACAGTGATCAAATGGAGAAAAAACATGAACAAGATATACTATAAGCGAAGGCCAAACCATTCCATTGTGGATCACAGGTTTGAAGCTGTACAGAACTTGTCCTCGTTTTTCCATTACAGGTAAAGACCACAAAGGGATCAGAAAGTTCTGTTGCATCTAATGACGGCAAATTGACGGCTTCAACCAAAGCCACAGTAACTTTCCACCCATCACCTTGAGATTTGATCCCGTGATCATTTCCTGCATATAGAGTACGACGATAAAGATATGCACACAGTATAAATAGATTTAAACCTTTCAAATTAGGGTATATAGATAACTAATAAAGGAGTAGATTATTACCTACACGTAATCTGGCTTGCACAAAGAGTGAAACCATGTTATATACACGCTCTAATAGAAGTACTAAGACCCCACAAGTGATTAGCTGTCCAAAACTGTCAGGCAAAACGAGACCATTAATCTCAAGTCCCTGAGGCTTGTGAGGCTCAGAAAGTAGAATATGTACTACTACATATAAGGTAAAAAAGGTGGCGGAAAATACGGTCAAGTTCCCAAAATACTCAGTAGCCAACTCCCAATGTGATTGATGTTCCCTTTGAAGAGCTTCCAATACATGATCCTTTTCTGATGAATCTTCACTATCCAACACTTTAAACTTCTGAGCCAGCAATCTACTGAAATGGTCAAAGCTCTCTCTCACACCTTGTCTAGCTCCACCCTCAATCATACCTTTCATCATGGTACTCTGCGAAAAGTTTATGCCCCAAGAAATCAGAAGACGGGAGGATTCCTCACCTGAAGATAATTCTGGACCAGGCATGATCTTGTACAGCAACTCAACCTTGAATGTATTCCCATATGGAACATCTGGTGTAGCTATACTTACAAAAACAGCAAACTCAACACCATCAGCTTTCACATAAGTTTGCTCCTCAGTGGCTTTAACAGACTTGACTAATTTGCTTGGAGGATTTGTGTAGGTGACCAAACGTGTTAAACGTGGTGAATCCGCTGATTTGCATGTCCAGGGACCCTCTTGTATATCAGTTGATCCCTGTATCTCTGCAAGTTCTCTCCTAAACTGTGAATCTGGAGCAAACAGAAAGGCATTAAGATCTTTCGAAGTAACCACATACGTCTGATCAAGAAGAATTCCGCCTTGCAGGTTCTCAGGCAGGTCTACTTCCTCATCTCTACATTGCATCATATCTAATCCTTCTTCAAAGCTACTAGATGAGATTGATTCCTCCTGAACATCATCTTCATACTCACATGGACTAACACTTAAATCTGAAGACTCGTCACTTTTAGATTTAGAGGGTTCCCCATTCTTATGCAAAAGCTTTTCCAAACGTTTAGTAACAGCTTTCATCATTCTTTTTCCATGTCGAGCCTTTGGAGAAGGAGTTGTTGGAGAAAAGGACTTTACAGATAAATGATCAGGGCTATTCTCTTGCTTATCAAAAGATGTTCTGATACTTGGTTCTTCAGACAAAGATAGACCCGCATTAGCAAGATGTTCTCTTCCGTGCAGAGTGAGAGTCAAAAGAATTTTTCCTACATGTGTTAGGTTATTTTGTTTAGATGCACAGCAGAAACAAAAACTAAGATAGAAACTGATACCAACTACCAAGTGAAAAAAGATGGTTTTATCATATCTCACTCAGAAAAAACAAAAACAAAAAAGGACTGTACAACCTAATTGACGATGAAGAATTGAAACAACAAACAATTGCTACAAGTTAGTTTCAGTGCTCACTTGAGTACAAAATAAAGTACGTCCTATTATAATCTCTTCCAACAAAAACCACTGAACAAAACAAGTATAGACCAAATTTTCGAAGTTTACGCGTTTGATGAAATGGTTGTAGGTAAGATAAGCGCTTCTACATTTTATGACAACCTAAGCTACTAGTTTGGTTCATAAGATGAGCATTTAACTCCACCACTACAAGCTTTTCAAGAGCAATGCTGCAGCAACACAAAATACATGGTTTGAATAGCCTATATTCTGCGCATAATACCCACAAAAGATGAGCAACTCCTGAACCTCAAATTATTTGGACACAATATCCACATAACAAGAGCAAAACGCTCTAAAGCTTCTAGTCTTTAATATTAAATATCACTGAATAGCACCCCTATTATATAACAGTTTAAGAGCATCTTTTCAGGCTTGCAATCCATGATTGTTTAAGGCAACGCGTTTCTGCTCATGCCGAAGTTGTGAGAAAATCCTAGCCAACCAATTAACAAGATGAGCTACAAAGCTTCTGAATCATACTCTTTTGAGCATATTTTCTTAGGATACATTTTCACATTCATCCACACATGAAGGTGTTTTACCTTTCAATGCAGCAAGAAATTCAAATAACAAGCATGTCTGAAGTTGAATGGCAGAAAATAAGCATACCATATTCCTTCCATTCAACCCTTACTAAAGCAAGAAACTGATAATAACTTGTAGTATCAGCAATTCAGCAACCCTTCCTTCCATTGCAAAGCAACATTTTTATATTTAATCATCTAAACTAGATCGGTTAAGTATAAGATTGCATGTCTTCACAACCCCATACCAGCCAATGAACAGGATATGATGATTAAACAACAAGATTTCAATGATTTCCAACTCTCATAGCCACACATAATGATCACATTGTTCCACACTTTCAAACTAATACTACCTTTCTCCGGATTTAGTCGTCACATTACTAGTTCAAATTACACTATCAAAGTAACAATTAATCCCAAAATGCAAAATACTCAATCAAACTCTAAACACATTATTCATTCATTCATATACAAATGGGAACAATAGTACAAAACTAAAAAAATATTCAAAAAGGGAGTTCAAGAAAATCAAAAATACAAACCACAATCTCTTTTCGTATTCTTCCCAGTTTTAGGCTTGTGAAGGGAAAACCACGTTGGGGGTAAACATTCATTCTCTTCGCCGACGACGGTCCATACCGGAATCCGAACCCGACCCACCAAAAACCCCGAAACGTTAAAGAACCGGGAATAAGAATCATCATCACCATCATGGTGATAAATTGACAAAACAAGTTCATCCTCCAATTCATGAACCCGGAACACAAACTCCTCATTCCAAACCGGGTCCGACCCTGTAACAATCCGGGTTTTAGACTTGAATTTACCCACTTGAAGCTTCACATAACTACAGTTTTTCACTGGTAAATCCTTTGCTTCTAATATATACACATACAATCTCATTATTAATGGCGGTAATTGTTGTTGTTTTGGGTTGATTTTTGATGCGAAAAAATGGGGTTTTCTTGAAATTTATTAGAGAGAGAAAGGGAGGTGGGTTATGACGTTATGTAAGCAAAGGGAGGAGAGAGAAAATGAATTGAAGAGGAAGCCATGGGGGAAAACGTGGAAGAGGAAGGAAAGTGACACGAGGGAGGAGGTAGAAGAGGAGGGAAATGTCAGTGCATTTTTTTGTTTATCAAAATTGGATTTCTTTGAAACAAATCCAATAAAACAGTGAGTTTGTCTTTATTGACTAATGACTTTTGTGTACACCCATTTTAAGCAAATAATAATTGAGAATGTAAATTGCATTTTCGTTACCAATTTCGTTACAATTCATAATAAATTGATTTAATTACATTTAAATATGTTAAGTTGTTAATATAATAATACGGAATATTCCATATTAGGCCCTGTTCTGTTCACCTTATTTCCACTTATTTCAGTAAAAATAAGTTCAGATAAGTTCAGATAAGTTCAGTTAATTTCAGATAAGTTCAGATAAGATAAGTTCAGGAAAAATAAGGGTTGGCCAAATACAATTTATAACTAAAATAAGTTTTGATAAGTTATAATAAGTTCAGATAAGTTCAGATAAGTTCAGATAAGATAAGTTCAGAAAAAATAAGTGGAAATCAGGTGAATAGAACGCAGCCTTACTCCGTATGTATTTACTTTTACGCGCAATTTTATAAACTAACCGTTTAAGTTAAAACGTTTTATGTCGTATCAGTAGCTATCATATATTAGTCGGTTCAGCTACACAAATAGGGATCACGTAGCGATATGTGTCAGAAATACATCCACTTTCTTTAAACTAACCGGGAATTAAATTTAATTTGTTGGCATTATTTTTTTAATGTGTTGAAATAAATTCCAAATATAGTTAAGCATTAAGTCTACGTATTTCAAATGATGAAATGTTGTTCACAAGAATGGAGAGGCGACTAACCGTTATGTGTTTATAAACACATAACAAGGGCACAATGTACCATTTTATATATATATATATATATACAATTTTCTTTTTTTATACCATTGTTCTTTTTTAAACAATTATTTTCATTTTTGATAGGCGAAATTGACATGAATAATCCCAACTTTCACCTTTCTTCTCAAAATAATCCCAACTTTGGATTATTCCAAAATAATCCTAACTTTTGAGGGCATCTTCTCAAATAAACTAAACTATCAGTTTTCTTGCCTACACTAATCCGTTTTAGGTCTATAATATATAGAAAATTAATAGTTCGTATTACTTTGAGAAGGTACCCCTAAAAATGGTACTATTATAAAACAATCCAAAGTTGAAATTATTTTTAAAAGACTGGTGAAAGTTGATAATCTTGGGATTATTCATGTCAATTTTTCCAAATAACATTGAAAGTTTAATGTATTTACATAATCCCCATCTAATATTTTAGATATATATAACCGTTATTGAAATTTACTTTCTCAAAGCGATTATACATCCAGTTTTTAGTACTTGGTATGGTTGGTTGGGTTTTCATCTCATTAAATCTCTTCAAAGTTTCAACTATGCAGTTTACTTGCTAGAAGTCTTGATTGCTCTTCTTACCAAAAATGAATAAAATAATTGTATTTATTTAATATTCCATATAAGTATATAAGACTTACGTTTAGCAGTTTTAATGTTTGCATGACTTTCTACATAAAGTGAAAGAGGAGAATCTAAGCAGTGGCAGTTAAGAATTTGATAATTAAAGTTCACTTTGCTTGTGTTGGAAAATTTGGACTAATAAACTGTTCCGGGTGTGGAATGAGAACAACTGACTGTGGGATACTGGATTCCTGTCGAGATTGCCGGTTGATATCTGCACAACAGAATGGATTAACTAGCCTCGGGGGTGGTTCGAGGATCCCCCCTCCGATGCTTAAGTAAGATTACTGAGAGATTAAGAGATGATTAAGAAATGATTAGAGAGTAAGAAAGAAGTGTGTTTAAGTGTTTGTGTACCTCATAGCAATAAATGAGGTGCTCCTTATATAGACCAATCCAAGGGTACGATCTGGTAGGTCCCTTGTGGTTAGATAGCGACCTGTTGATAGTGACCCTTGGCTGGTTGTCTCCATGATAATGCCGGTAGGCTGTCTCGCAGAAATGCCGGTAGAGGATATTTACCTAAGATGACCAGGTTACCTGCAGGTTAAGTTTACGTACGGGGAGTTCTGCCGGTACCAGGTGGTGCCGGTAGGACACCCCGTACAACTAGCCCCCTCAGAGTAAGCGCATATATGATCATTGTTGCGCTTGCTCTGAGTTTAATGGGAAAAAATAAGTATTATTTTGATACCTGGTGGTACAACTAGCCCCCTCAGAGTGAAGCGCAGGTGCTGACTGCGTTGCGAGTGTTTATGAGAAAAGACCGCGAACAGTTTGACGACTGCCTTCGCTCTGAATGAATGACTTTGTTGCTAGGTCCTTTTTGGAAAAAATATTTGGACGACTGGCCCCCTTGGAAAAAGATTTTGACGACTAGCCCCCTTGAAAAAGATTTGGACGACTAGCCCCCTTGAAATTGCCGTTTGGACGACTAGCCCCCTTGAAAAAGATTTGGACGACTAGCCCCCTTGAAATTGCCGTTTGGACGACTAGCCCCCTTGAAAAAGATTTGGACGACTAGCCCCCTTGGGAATACTTCAGATGACTACCGCTTTTCGAATTTTTTCCCTTACAAGTGGCGGGAGATTGCTAGCCACGTTCCTCCACGTGGCCTTCATCCTGTGCCTTATTTTTTGCGCTTAATCTGGGTCGTTGATTCTGAATGTAACTGACCTTTTAACTGCTTAACTTACGGGTCGTGACGTTTTGCATACCCCCCTTTTACCAATAAAAGGCCTTAACCTCTTCGAGATTTTTCATTTCACCCACTTTATTCTTGAACTTCCGACCTTTCTCTCTCTCTTCCCCTGGGTTTTTCGCTGAAATTTGTTGTTGTTTGATTCTCAAGCTTTTGCTGTTGTTGTGGTTTGAATTTTCCAAGGTTTATTAGCCTCCTTTTTCGTTGTTACCGAATATCGGGTTTTTCTCCCTCTCTTATTTTTGTGCTTGATTTTCTTTCGTTTCTGTGTTTTTGTAGGTTCTCCCTGTTTTTCTCTTTCGCGTGCTTCATTTGTCTTTCAAACTCCAGAAAAAACAGTAGGTACCCACCCCTCTATTTTGCTACTCTTTGCTATACATATATTTTTGTTTTTGCATTTCTGTGGTGTCAAATTTTTTCTTGTTTTTAATTATCCGCCGCCTTTAAAACAAAATGACCAAAAATGTGGGTGGGGACAACCCTTCTTCTCAGCCTTCTGGGTTTACCGGTTGGAGTGTTCCTCAAGAGAGTAATTGTAGTTGGGCCCGGGAGGAGCCGTGTTCTCAATCTAATTTAAGACGGGCTGCCATTCGTGAGGTTTATGCTGAGGGTTTGAATCAGGCTGAGAGAGAGCGTTGTTATGCCCTACATCATCTGCGGGCTCGAATGATACGGGAAGTGAGGTCTCGCGAGCATCCTATTCCAGCTTCTGAGCCTGCTTTAGATGTTTCTCCCCTTTCGGTGCGGTATTATATTCGTGATTACCGGGAATTCTTGAATTCCACCGGCAGTGGCCACGGGCAGTATGGAACTAATACTGGCAACTTCGGTGTTTCTTTTGGTCAGGCTGATAGGATGGCTTCCGAACAACCGGCTAGCACTAGTGGCCGCCGCCCTGGTAAAGAGCCTGTTAATGATGATATTGATATGGCTACCGGCGAATACTCCGATGGTGATTCCATCTTTGAGGATTCCGCCGGCAAGGGTGTTGATGCTCATGGGGGTGATGATGGTGAAGATGCTGGCGTTTCTGGTAGGGATGACGCAGACATTGGAGACGACGGTATTGGTTCAGATGATGACGATCCGGCCGACGTGATAGTCGCTGAAGTTCTTGCGGATGAGGCTAAAGAACAGCCTTATTTTACCGACGACTCCACGGATGTTCATAGGAAAGAAGAACTCCCTCCTTTAAAAAGTCTTCCTCGCACAACCGCGATTTTGACGTCTTGGCGCGATCTGATCATAAAGAAGAATCATGTGGTTCATGGAGGGACTTTTCTTGGATTGCCGGCTGAGTATAAGCTGGTAGTGCCGGATGAAGGTGCAACTATATTCGACTGTCCTCCCGGCCATATTGCTGTGTATGCGAAGCATTTCGATTTTGGGCTTCGCTTTCCTCTGCACCCCTTTGTTGAGAAAATATTCCGGGCCTGGAACGTCTGCTTGGCCCAAGTTACCCCTACTACCATCAGAACTGTTATCTCATATGTCTGGTTGTGTTTGTTTAAACAATGGCCGCTGACGTTGAATTTGTTCAAGCGGCTGTTATGGTTGAAGAAGGATGGAGAGACGGGGTGGATGTCGGCGTATAGCGCAACGAAGAGAAAGACTGTGCATCCTCCTTTGTCGAGCTGTAAAGATTGGCAGGATCGCTTTTACTTCGTTCAAGTTCCTGACGGCTTTTTGCTCCGACGGACATTTTCTAAACCCCGGCCTCGAATGGAGCAGTATGACCAGCGTGGTTTGGGCCGGCGGGAGAGAAAGGCTTTTGATTATTTGGCGTGTGACATTTTAGATGTCGGCCTCAGCAAAAAACAGGCTGTTAATCGAAATTGGCTCCCTAATGCCTATTATATTTTGGGTAATCAGCCCTTGTCCGCTGTCGGCCTTTGCAACACCCACTGCTTTGGTAAACATATTTTCAGCCGAATGGGATGTACTTATTATTGCTACTTACAGCTTTGTGTATTGCATAAGTTTCTTGCCGGTTTTAATTGAGTCCTTGTCTTTGCAGGTACTAAAACATTGGATAGAGAAATTCTCGGTTTTGACGAGAATTGGCGACCTGTGTGCACGCAGCCTCCGCCGCCTAAGGGAAAGTACGACACCATATCAACGTATTCGACCCGAGCTTCATCTCGTCGCTCTACTGCCACTGTTGCAAAGAATCGTGTGAGTGCTGCCTGCAAATCCAAATCCTCCTCTGTCGTTGTTTCTCAAGCTCCGCCTTCATCCACAATGCAATCCAATCCAACAGGCCGAGGTGGAACCCGCCGAAAAAGGTCGTCTCTTAATTCCAGTCGGTCTAATCCGACTAAGAGGGCAAGGGCCACTGGTGAGGATGATGCTTACGCCGATCACGAGGCAAATGAGCCGGTCTTGGAGTCTGCCGCCAAGAAAACTACTGATACCGCCCTTCAGGCGCAGCCGTCTCCACCAGCTTCTATTGAGATTTTGGACGAGGGTATTGTCGGCGGTTTTATTGAGGACTTCCACCGGCAAGCTACTTCTGCTGCTGTTACCGGTGGTAACTCTAGTATGCCTCCCGTCAGTCGCAGCGAGAACAAGTCTGGTGATTCTCGACTGAATTATCATCTGCCGCTTCGTACCGGCGGTTGGATTGAGGATACCCCCTTTAAGATCCCGGAAGCAATGAAATCATGGTTCGGGTCTTTTGGCGGCGAACCCACCGATCAGTTCTACCCAAACATTGATCTGCTGTGTGGGGAGTCGGTGGCGACGGATTCTGCTAAGGACGGTGGGGATTTGGGCTATCGTGCTTTTCGGGATCTGATTACTCCTGCTGACAGGCCACAGGGTCAGATTGACGCCCCTGCTGCTCAGCATTTCAACGATTTGTACAAGGTATTTCTTGCTTAGTTTGCTACAACTTTCTATCCGGCCATTTTTTGATTACTCACTTGCCATTTTTTTTTTTGTTTCTTAGGCTGTTCAATCCAACATGGATTTGTACTATGTCTATCGTTGGAACCAGATGCAGCTGACGCAGAATAACATTGATATTGCCGAGCTGAAGAAGCGGGCTGAGGCGGCTGAATCTGCTTTGAAGATTAACGAGAAGAAGTTGGAGAGTGCTTCTTCGAATTTGGAGGCGGCGAACCGAAGGCTGGAAGAGGTTGAGCCGAAGCTGAAGGCTGAAACTGAGAGGGCAGACGGTCTGACTGAGGAGCTGACTGATCTTAACCAGAGTTTGCCTGTGGTGAAGAAGACTGCCGCCAAGAGGGCTGTTGATAAGCTTCTCCAGTCTGACTGGTTTAATGATATTCTTACTCTGCGCCATAACGGTGGTTGGTGCGCTGCTCATCGGGTCGTTTGCCATGTGAAGAAGCTGGATGAGGATGGGTGGCAAGAATTTGAGGCTGGGTATGAGGAGAAGGAGCTGTACAAGGTTGCTACCGGCTTTGAGCCTCAGGAGCTACCCGAGGCTGTGATTTGCAATGCCAATCAAAAAACCTTGCCCCCCTTGCAAGTTCCAGAAGATGCCTACTGGTCTGGTGATGAGCATGTCGTTTGACGGTCTTGGCAGTCATCACCCTCCTCTTCTTGCGGATCCTCTACTTTTCCCAGCCGGCCTCGTACATGTTAGGGTTTTATAGCTTAGGCGGTTGGCTTTTGACTTTTTGCCAGATGCTGTTAGGGCACTTATTGTTGATGTAACATATCTTAGAACATCGTTTTATTGTAGGGGTGTCGGTTTTAATCGACATCTTTTGTGCCTTGTGATCAGCTAATCACTTCGCAAGATTTTTTGGTGATGGCTGTCGGTTTTTAGTGTTTTTTCTGCTGTAACCATGCATTTATAACAAGTAGTTTTTTGATTGTATGTTTACTTCGTTTTGTGTATGATACTTCCATTTTATTAGCATGAACTCTTATTTGTTGACGGCCTTTCTATATTTCTATCTTGTTGAAATGATACACTCCGAAATAATTGTTATGTTTCGAAATGGAGTGCATCTTGACATCGTTTATTTTTTCTAACACTTTTAATTACAACAAATTATTATGGGTTGCTACGCTTCGCAGTACAAGTGCCCAAACGGCATTTATTTTCTGTACGGCTACTAGTCACACCATACACTTCGTTGAATGCTACGCTTCACAATGGAGTGCCCCTTAACGGCATTTATTTTCTCCAAAGCTACTAATCACAACAACTTTATTATGGACTGCTACGCTTTACAGTAAAGTGCCTAGACGGCATTTATTTTCTTTACTATTACTGATCACATCCATACACTTCGTTGAATGCTACGCTTCACAATGGAGTGCCCCTTAACGGCATTTATTTTCTCCAAAGCTACTAATCACAACAACTTTATTATGGACTGCTACGCTTCACAGTAAAGTGCCTAGACGGCATTTATTTTCTTTACTGTTACTGATCACATCCATACACTTCGTTGAATGCTACGCTTCACAATGGAGTGCCCCTTAACGGCATTTATTTTCTCCAAAGCTACTAATCACAACAACTTTATTATGGACTGCTACGCTTCACAGTAAAGTGCCCAGACGGCATTTATTTTCTTTACTGTTACTGATCACATCCATACACTTCGTTGAATGCTACGCTTCACAATGGAGTGCCCCTTAACGGCATTTATTTTCTCCAAAGCTACTAATCACAACAACTTTATTATGGACTGCTACGCTTCACAGTAAAGTGCCCAGACGGCATTTATTTTCTTTACTGTTACTGATCACATCCATACACTTCGTTGAATGCTACGCTTCACAATGGAGTGCCCCTTAACGGCATTTATTTTCTCCAAAGCTACTAATCACAACAACTTTATTATGGACTGCTACGCTTCACAGTAAAGTGCCCAGACGGCATTTATTTTCTTTACTGTTACTGATCACATCCATACATTACCTTTGTGTGTTGATTTGTGCCGCGTTTGTTTTTTGCTTTTTTCTTCCTTCATTTATGGACTGGCCGTATTTGAGGACCGCCCTAATTATACATAACAGCAAAATGCGGACTGCTATTGCAATCAGTCTGCTCATACATGATCATTATAGTTTTTCAAACATAGTACTTTCTCAGAGTACTGGCGTTCCAGGAGTTTTTGAGCGCGGTACCATCCATTTGCATTAACCGGTATGATCCAGGGACTATTTCCTCCCATATCTGGTATGGTCCTTCCCAATTGGCTGTCAGCTTTCCTTGAGCATTTCCTTTTCCTGTTGCCGCCGTTCTCCGCAATACCAGGTCTCCCACTCCTAGAGGCCGATGCTTCACTTTCTTGTTGTATGCTCTGCTCATTCTGCTTTTATATGCTGCCGAACTTACTTCTGCTTTCATGCGGATTTCTGGCATGAAATCCAACTGGTGTCGCAGCAGCTGATCGTTTCTCTCCTCATCGTAGTGATGGATTCGCATGGTTGGCAGAGCCATTTCTGCCGGTATGACAGCCTCAGACCCGAAGCTCAATTTGAACGGACTCTCGCCGGTAGCCTCCTTGATAGCAGTTCTGTTGCACCACAGAATTTCTGGCATAAGATCTGCCCATTTGCCTTTACAGTCCTCTAGTTTCTTTTTCAGAGCAGCCAGGATTTGCTTATTCGCCGCCTCTGCTTGCCCATTGCTCTGTGGGTGACATACTGATGAGTGAGCTAACTTTACTCTGTACAATCCCAGGAAGCATTGTATGGGTGCACAATCAAACTGTGATCCATGATCAAAAACTATTGCCTGCGGCAGCCCGAATCTCGTTATTATATTTTTCCATATGAATTTTTTCACCTGGTTTGCCGTTATTTTTGCTACCGGCTCTGCTTCTATCCACTTGGTGAAGTAGTCCACTGCTACTATCAAGAACTTGCGCCCTCCAGCCGCCATTGGGAATGGTCCAACAATATCCATTCCCCATTGTGCGAATGGGATTGGGTTCAGAATGGGCATCAAATCATTGGCCGGCAAGTTTATTACAGCTGAAAACTTTTGACATTTCTCGCACTTTTTTACATAAGCTCGACAATCTTCTAACATTGTTGGCCAGTAATAGCCTTGCCTTTGACAGATGATGGCAAGGGGTTTTCCACCGGCATGGTTTCTACATGTTCCTTCGTGCATCTCTTCGATCAGCCTTGCTGACTCGAATGCTGTCAGGCACCTTAAGAATGGCAGGCTAAATGACTTTTTGTACAACCGTCCCCACAGGATGATGTACCAAGCCGAGTCCCTTCTTGTCTTTTTGGCCTCTGCAAAATCTGCTGGTAGGGCTCCAGTCTGTATGTATGTTTGGATATTATCGTACCATTCTGAGGTGGTTGTGATGGCCATGACCCGTATTATCTCCGACTCCGTACTTCGCTTATTCATGACTTCCATCATGACTGTTCTTTTCAAGTCAGCGACATTTGAACTTGCTAACTTTGATAGGGCGTCTGCCAGTGTGTTCTCTGCTCGGGGTACCAGATTAATGCTGAATTTCTCTAGCTGAGCCGACACCGACCTCAACTTCTCCAGGTATTTGACCATCGAAGGTTCTTTGGCCTCATATTCTCCGCTGAATTGACTTGCTACCAGCTGGGAGTCTGTTGTCAGTATTACTCTTTTGGCATCTGCTGCGAGGCACATTTGGATGCCGGCAATTGCTGCCTCGTATTCTGCTTCGTTATTTGACGCGTTAAACGTAAACTTTATAGCATACTCAAAAATGTCTCCTGCTGGCGATTTCATGATTATTCCAGCCCCACTGCCTGTCTGTGCAGCTGAACCATCCACTGACACATCCCATACTTCAGCTTGTACTTCATCCTCTTGGTATGACGCTTCAACTATGAAGTCCGCCAATGCCTGGGCTTTGATTGCAGTTCTTGGCCGGAATTCCAAGTCAAACTCGGACAACTCTATTGCCCATTTTAGCAACCGGCCTGATGTATCTAGCTTGCTGATGGCTTTTTCGAGAGGAAAGTTTGTTAGCACTTCGATTGTATGCGCATCAAAGTATGGTCTTAACTTTCTAGCCGCGATGAGGACTGTATATGCCATTTTTTCCACCAACGTGTACCTTGTTTCTGGGCCGTTTAGCACATGGCTCACAAAATATACCGGCTGCTGCCCTTTGTTTTCTGTTTCGGCTACCAGTACTGCTGCAACTGTCTTTGGCGACGCCGATATGTACAGTTGTAATTTGCCGCCCTCTTTTGCCCTTGCTATTGTTGGCAGGTTTTTTAAGTGACTTTTTAGAGCTTCAAAGGCCTCTTGCTCTGCCGGCCCCCATTTGAACTTCTTGTTTTGCCTCAGGGTTGTGAAGAAGGGCATTTGCTTATCTGCCGACTTGCTCACAAATCTGTTTAAGGCGGCCATTTTTCCTGTCAGCCGTTGTATGTCTTTTATGCTCTTGGGTTGCGGCAGACTGATGATTGCTTCTACTTTTTCAGGGTTGGCGTCTATGCCACGCTCGCTGACCAAGAAAACCAGGAATTTTCCCGACCTTACTCCGAAGACGCATTTTTTTGGGTTTAATTTCATCCTGTATTTTCTCAAAGTTTCAAAAGTTTCTCGGAGGTCGCTAACATGATCCTCCTCCTTCCGGCTTTTTACGATAGAGTCATCTACATAGACCTCCACGTTTCTGCCTTTTTGGTCGGCAAACACCTTGTCAACCAGCCTTTGATATGTTGCCCCTGCATTTTTCAACCCGAACGGCATCGCCTTATAACAGAAAACTCCTGCATCTGTGATAAAGGCCGCCTTCTTCCTATCTGATTTATGCAGGCTGACCTGATGATACCCTGAGAAAGCATCTAGGAAACTGAGCATTGCGTGACCGCTAGTGGAGTCTACCAGCCTATCAATCCGTGGCAGGGGGTAGAAATCTTTCGGACATGCTCTGTTAAGGTTGGTGAAATCTACGCACATTCTCCATGACCCACTTGACTTTTTTACCATTACCACGTTTGCCAACCATTCGGGGTAGTCACATGGCTCAATGAAACCTGCCGCCAGAAGTTTATCCACCTCTTCTTGTATTGCTGTCATTTTTTCCGTGGAGAAATTACGTTTTTTCTGCCGTACAGGCCTAACATTTCTGTCGGCGTTTAATCGGTGAACCATTATCTCTGGATCGATACCAGGCATCTCATCCGCCGAGAATGCGAAGATGTCAGCGTGCTCTCTCAGCAAGCTTATGAGGTTGACCTTCATGTCACTCCCCATTTCCGTACCGATCACGACTGTTCTATCCATGTTTCCAGCCTCCAGCTCGATATTTTCTGTCATACCATCTGGCATTGGTCTTGGTGCTGATACCGGCCTTTCATCAAAGTGTTCCATGTTTAGGTCGGTTCGACCCCTTTTTGTGCGGTTCTTTCTTTTTGACAGTTGTTCTTGCCTTGCCGGCTTAGTAGTCAAGTGTATCTCTTGCCTTGCCGGTTCAGTAGTCAAGTTCACTTCTGGGACCATTCTTCCCGGTGTTCTCAAAGCGGTCAAGTAGCAGGACCTTGCCGCCAACTGACTTCCCCTTATCTTTGCCGGCCTTTCCAGGTTCGACATATATATCATTGTCAAGTGATAGGTGGAGACTACCGCCTGCACGTCATGTATGAATGGGCGACCGATGATCACATTGTAGGCCGCTGGCACTTTAATGATTAGGAAATCCACCATGAGATCTCGCATTTCGGATCCTTCTCCGATTTTCACCGGCAGCCTTATACTACCCTCTGGGTACACTGTAGATCCTGAGAAACCGATTACTGGGTAGTTTACCCTTTGAAGTTCGTCCTCTGGTATGTGCAATTGTTTGAAAGCTTCCCAGAAGATGATGTTTGCTGAGCTGCCGCCGTCTACCAGTACTCTGTTCACATCGGCATTTGCTATATCAATTGTAAGAACTAGTGGGTCATCATGCGGGAAAATGATGCCTCTGCAATCCGATTCCGAGAATGTCATCACTGGTATGCTGGGTGGGTTAGGCCACACTCTTGTGTTATGAAAGTTTACCATGTGCCTGTGTTCCTCCAAGCTTCTACTGGCGCCGCTTATTGTCCCTCCGTGGACTGGGCCGCCAGAAATTACATACACGGGTGGTTTTTTCCCGCCATCCCTCTGTTCTGCTCTGGCACTGGTTTCCGGCTGTTTTTGCTCTATTCTAGGCGGCTGATATGGTTGCTCGATTCTAGGGTATTGTTGTTGATTTTGCTGTTGTGGCCGGTATGAATTGGTAGGGTTTCCTCCCACCGAGTTGTTGTTACCATTTCCCTGCCTTGCCCTATACTGTGAGAAATACCCCTTTCTGACCATATCCTCAATGTTGTCTTTGAGGTCTCTGCAGTCCTCTGTTAGGTGGCCGTGCTCATTATGGAAGTCACAGAATTTCTTGACATTCCTTTCCCTACTCTGCATTGGTGGCGGCCTTCTCCAGCCATCCATCTTGTTGTTTATGTTATAAATTGCCGTCCGCGGTGTATTCAGCGGAGTGTAGTTATCAAAGAGTCCTCTGGACTCCCTTCTGTCTTGCCGGCCTCTCTGCCCTTGTGGATTGGCATTTCTGTTATTCTGGTTTCTCTGCCCTGCCCCTTGCTGATTATTGCTCTGATGAAAATTGTTTCCTCCTTTTCCCGTCTGTGGGTTATAGCCTGGATTGTACCCGACATTTCCGCCGGTTGCCACTACCACATTGGAGATCTTCATCATTTCATCCCCCCTGATGTACTCGTTGGCTTTGTGCAGGACGTCACCCAGATTGGTGTATGACTTTCGGCTGAGATATTTCTTGAATTCGCACTCTTGCATTCCCCTCATAAGAGCCAGAACGGCAACCTCCTGCTGCAAATTGGGGATAGTGATTGACTCGTTGTTAAAGCGGGTGAGATAATCCCTTAACGGCTCTCTATCTCTTTGAGCGAACGACATCAACTCTCCCGATGATTTCTTTCTCTTCTGTTTGCTCACAAATCGTGACAAAAACGACGCCTGCAGCTGTCGGAAGCTGTATATGGAGTGTGCCTCTATGCCCTTATACCAGCTCGCTGCAACTCCTAGGAGTGTGGATGGGAACACTTTGCACCACATGGCATCAGAATCAGTGTACAACATCATGTGTTGTTCGAATGTGGTGCAGTGATCCTCCGGATCTGTCGTCCCATCGTATCTCCCTGTCGGGATTTTTATCCTTTCCATCCTTTCTTCTAGGATTTCTCGGCACAGGGGAGAATCCTTTGGCTGGATTGTCTGCCGTCTAGCTATCTGTAGAACCGGCGCTCTTCGTTCGTATTCCACGATGGGGACTTGCTCTGTTTCCGGCCATTCTGTTTCCGCCGGATCCGAGCGCTTTCTTTTTTCTGGGGTGTTTTCTTGATTCAGGGCGGTTAGGAGATCCCTAACAGAGTAACAGGTAACTGGGGAACCGTCGGCCTGGTCTTTCTTAGACTGCTGACTGATCCTGGCTGCTGCGAGGCTGGTAGTTCTGACAAAGCGGCCATCACCGCTGACAGTGTTTTCAATTGCTCTCCCGTGAATACTTCCGACAGGGGAGACAGGCGTTCCTGCAGCGTCTGTTCCAGCGGAGTTTTCGGTTGCTCTCTGGCAGGGCTTTCTATTTCTAACTCCTCATCGTCCTCCACTGTAAATTCTCTTTGTGCCGGTATCGAGGTGTTTTTTGTTATTGGGCTGATAACTGATTGTGCTTGTGACGGATGGACGGGGTTTAGAAGTGAGGGTTGGAACTTGGAGGTTGTCGCCGGTTGTGGGGTTGTTGCTTTTTCTTGACTTTTCTTTGATTTTTTACCGTCTTTCTGTGAGAAATCCATGCTGACTGTTCTACCGTTTCAAGGGATAAGGTCCCCTCCTTCTAGCGCCAATTGTTTCGGGTGTGGAATGAGAACAGCTGACTGTGGGATACTGGATTCCTGTCGAGATTGCCGGTTGATATCTGCACAACAGAATGGATTAACTAGCCTCGGGGGTGGTTCGAGGATCCCCCCTCCGATGCTTAAGTAAGATTACTGAGAGATTAAGAGATGATTAAGAAATGATTAGAGAGTAAGAAAGAAGTGTGTTTAAGTGTTTGTGTACCTCATAGCAATAAATGAGGTGCTCCTTATATAGACCAATCCAAGGGTACGATCTGGTAGGTCCCTTGTGGTTAGATAGCGACCTGTTGATAGTGACCCTTGGCTGGTTGTCTCCATGATAATGCCGGTAGGCTGTCTCGCAGAAATGCCGGTAGAGGATATTTACCTAAGATGACCAGGTTACCTGCAGGTTAAGTTTACGTACGGGGAGTTCTGCCGGTACCAGGTGGTGCCGGTAGGACACCCCGTACATAAACGATTATAAATTTCCTGTATTTAGGGAGAGAATATCATGCAACGTAAAGAATTGATGCTGTTTATTGCTGCTAACTTGCTCAGTGCTACCCTGCCAAAACAAAAAGAACGTGAGAAATTAACTTCCCTTATCCGAATTGTGTTTGGTGGGCCAACAAGCCAACCACATATATTGTACGGTGCCAAATTGGATGTTAGTATTCGTCGCCCATTTATCACGTGATATACTGATATGTACGTTCCAAATTCCTCTTAACCAGAATCACACCATAATACTTCCAAGATTTTTCTCATACAACTCGACTATGATGGCTATGAATGATAGTTCAATTCAGTTCAGTTCAGTTCAACATGTGTCTCCCGTAGACCCGTGGTCCCATGGAGTGATAGGTCCGACAGGACCGACACAGTGTGTGACCCCATAGTCCATGCGTAAGGGCGTTTTTAAAAGTTTCTAGTGTGTGCGAGGGTAAAATGGGGATTTTCTTGACTATTTGAAGGGTAGTTTCGAGAGAAAAGGCAGAGTGGTCTACCTTAGAACATAATCACTCAGCTAACGCTAGAGACTTGTGAAATTTCTATGCTAATGATGCTTTCATGAAATTTAACTCTACATAATCTTCACAAATTCAACTCATATGTAATGTGGCTGGTCGCAGCCTTGCAGGTGTAATACAGCCAAAATCAGTGGTAAGTAAGGCCAACAGAGGAGAAAGATGTGATTATAACAGCATGATAAATGCATTATACACTTAATTATCCATAAAAAAAAACATGAATCTACTTTACACTTTCAGAATAACATGAACTACCCTGAATGACTGAATATATTCATCTCAACAATTAACACAATCAGGGAATTGCGTTTGACAAACAGATTTCTGTGTACAGTTTGAGTAACATATAGAGATTAATGTCTGTGTACGTGCCACCTGAGTATCTGACTAACATCTGAAAGCTACTACAGAGAAGTTACCAGAAAACTGTTTGTCTAAGATTTGTCATCAGTGTCTGTATCTCTGCATCAGAATTTGAAGCCGAACCAGCGTTCAATTCATACGGTCTTCTCCTGTTCATGTTTGCTTCAAGGGGTGGAAGTCCATCATCATCGCTTGAGCCGGTTTCAGAAGCAGGTCCTGGGGAATTTCTACTGGAACTGTCAATGTTTTGTGACCTGAATGCTTCTGGACTGAAAAGACAAGAAGCTATCATCTTAATTGGTAATTGGTAAAAGATGCTATCAGTAACTTGTGAGAGATACCAACATAGAGTTGGTTATCGGGCTGGTCGGATCAGGGTTGGTGCGGGTCAACAGTGGGTCGAGTAATGAAAGGGTCGTTTTTAGGGGGTCAATAATGGGCGGGTCAAAAGCGGGCAGCGGGTCAATAGCGGGGTCGTTAGTGGGCGGGTCAATAAACGAGCAATGAAAAATGAAAAACAAAAGAGCCGTGTGTGAATACGAAGCTATACACATAATTTTTTGTATCATTACTATTTTAGTTTTCAAAATTATTGCGGTATAACAGGGGTGTAAATGAACCGAGCCGGTCAATAAACTACTCGGGCTCGGGCTCGTTTAAAACTCGTTCATGTTCGTTCATTTACTAAACGAGCCGAGCTTGAACAACTTTTGAAGCTCGCTTAATAAACGAGCTTGAACATGAACATATGTATGCTCGTTCATTTAAGTTCATGAACAACTTGTTCATTTATGTTCATGAACAACTCGTTCATTTATGTTCGTGAACAAGTTCGTCTAGTTATGTTATGTATCATATTTACCATATATACATTTTTCAAATATAAATAAAAATCATGTTTTTGACTTTTGGAATCTATAATAGAATAAAAATATTTTGAAATAAAATTTTAATTGCTAAATTATTGCTCTTTGACTCTTTCTAAATTATTAGTTTGTTTATCAAATAAAGTAATGTATATTTTAATCTTTATTATTAGATATAATTATAATTTGTTAGATTAATTTTCAAGTGGTTATACTCTAAAGCTCGTTTAAGAAAGCTCGTTTATAAACTCGGCTCGATTAATAAATGAGCCGTTCACGAACAGTTCGCGAACACAAAATATTTTAAACGAACCGAGCTTGAACAAATTTTTGAGCTCGGTTAAAAGCTCGGGCTCGGGCTCGAGCTCGCATAAGTTAAATGAACATGAACATGAACAGGGTAAAGCTCGGCTCGGCTCGGCTCATTTACACCCCTAGGTATAAGTTTGACCCTATAATGACCCTGTCCAATAAAGGTCATATTCAATAAGAGCCTTGCCCAATAAAAGCCCTATTAACTTGACACTAACCCTACATCCATTAGACTACCTTGTCCAATAACCAGGTCTAAGTGGTGACTTCTTGATCAGACTCACTACAACAATGAGTTAGACTCCTACTTATCACCCTGTGAAGGTTAGAAATTACTCCACAATAGAAGATGCATCATACCTCTTCCAAGAGCTTTACCAATATACTACGTACAAGTTTGATGAAGCTTCAACATATAACCTCAAGAAGTTAAATAAATAGCATCATAGAAGGACTTAATTAACTTCAGATTACAAGATAAATTCTTCATCATTAAACTGTTCCGACTAAACAAGATAAACAAACCAAGATGTGATGTTCTCACACTAGAAACTGAGTCTAAAACAGATTCTGAAGGAGATTTACTGGAGTGAGATCTCACCAGTCAGAACTTCAGCTGAAAAAGAAGATATATATATAACGTTCTTCATATTCGCATGAACTAACCTCTCTTTATCCACATACTCTTCTGCAATTTGGCCGGAAAAAGAGCCAAGGACTTCTCACCTTCTGCATCTGTAAGTCTGTAACCTGAAACACATAACAAAAAAGGTTACTTAATTACCAAAGTTTGCAAGTCCGTTCCCTTCTAACCTACATTACCATCAGACTGTAGACACTGTGAACCTTGCTAGTAAAGGTGAGATTGTTAAAAAATATGTAGTAAGTGAGCTTAATAAAAGAAAATCGGCCAAAGGTTAGATTAATATTACCCAAATTTCCAAATTTTGTAAGCTAAAGTGTGGTTTCTTAAAGTTCTAAAGAATAAGATACAACTATAGAACAGGTTCGAAGTGAGTATACATTGGCATTCTATAGCAAGAGACTAAAGCAGTGTTACCTAATTGATTCCCTAATCAGTCCACTATCACTGTGAACTGAAAAGGCGAATTATAGCATGAAATGGTATATCTTTGGTCTAATTTAGCAAAATAAGTACAGTAGTAAATTGCGAACCCGCACCCAATCACATACTAACAAATCAAATCAGGTAATCATGGATTGAAGTCATCAAACCCTTAAAGCTTGTGCAACTAATTGGCAATAAACATTTCACAGTTAAAAGTTCATGTATTCCACACCATCTTAACAAAGATAATCATTTCCAAAGAAGTAGCAGAAATACTGAGATTACTCAACTCTAATTCCCCAAAACTAAAATTGTTAGCCGTTGTATCAACAAAGCATTAAACTTTAAAGTTTAAACCCTTGGTATATAATCTCCACAAAATTACACACCCAACAAAACAAACATTCGTAATAAATTTAACAAATTCAAGAAATCAACATTCATATAAATGATAACACATTATTACTTTATTAGTACCTCAATAAGATTAGGAGGCCCGCCCAGTTAATCGGCCCAACATATTGGGGGGAAAATAAAAGGAGAATGCAAATTCAAGGAGAAAGGAAATTAGATGAAAACGGCCGTTTGTTGACGGAAAAATCAAGAGTTCACAGCCGTTTGAGCACCGTCTCATTTTTGTTTTTTGTTTTTTTGGTGCGAATGAGCCACAAGGGCAATACAAATTACAAATGGGGGCGGGGAATTCGAACCTGAGACCTATTGTACACAGGCCCTCAGTCTTAACCACTAGGCCAAGACATCATTGGTACCGTCTCATTTTTGTGTAAAGACAAACACTATCCTTTTTTATCAACTTCCCTTTTTCTATCTTTCACTTTCTCTCTCCCCACTCTCTTAATTACTCTCCACCATTCTAAAAACAACAACAACTCACACATCCCATCATCTTCTTCCTCTTCAACCCACAATTTTACACTATTCACTCTTACAGTATTTCCTTTCAATTATTTCATCCAATTAAAAAAGAAAAACCTTGAAAAAATACAAAAAAAACCCATCAAATAATGGACATAGAAAGACCTCATAGAACAACAAGCACAAGTACAAGTGAGCTCTTCATTTGCTTCACTTCTCGCCTTTCTAAGTCTTCTTCTATGCGACTCTCTTCCAAATCTATCCTCAGCCCCGCCCGTGCTGCCGCCGTCTCCGATATTAAAGGTTCTCTCTCCACCTCCATCAGCCGCCGGCTCCGCCACAACGGTAGTGTTAGACGTGGAGCTCAATCTCCAGCCATGTTTCCCTCTTCAAAGAAAAACAAGGGGTCATCTGGTTTTGCTGACAACCCCGAGCCTTCTTCCCCTAAAGTCACCTGCATTGGTCAGGTTAGAGTGAAGACTAAGAAGCAGGGGAAGAAGATGAAGATGCGAGCTTGCCGAAGTAAGCGCTTAAGCAGCGGCGGCGGTGCTGGTGGTGGTGGAGAAACGAGTTTTCGACGAATCGAACACTCTCATTCTCATGAAGGGACAAACCAAGGACTCCAGAATCAGCAAAATCAACAAGAATGTGGTTTGAATCATAGGAATCAAAGGTGGGTCCATCTTCCATTGACAATATGTGAAGCTTTGAGAACATTTGGGTCGGAGTTTAGCTGCTTTTCCCCCTGCAAATCGTCTTGTTTTAGTAGTGGTGGTTTTTGCGGCGGTGGGGGAGACAAGGGGGAGGAGAAAGAAACCCCATCTCCGACTTCATGTGCTGTGTTTCGGTGGTTAGTATCTTTACAAGACGGAGAAGGCGACGGTGACGGCGGAGGGAAGAGGAGGAGGGATATTGAATTGGTGGTGGGAGGTGAGGAAGAGGTTGAGAATAGGGTGATGATGATGGAAAGGGACTGTTCTAGAAGGCGGTCGATATTTGATGATATGGAGTTTGATGATTTGTTTACTAATAACAATTTGAAGAATAATGATAATAATGGAAGAAGTGGTGAAATTATTGATAATGATGTTGAATATGATTGTGATGAAAAGGGTGGGAAATTAAGTGTATGTGTTCCTCCTAAGAATGCATTGTTGTTAATGAGGTGTAGATCTGATCCGTTGAAGATGGCTTCTCTTTCAAGGAAGCTTTGGGAGGTTCCTCTTCCTCAACCAGATGATGATGTTGTTGATGATGATGATGATGATGGTGTTGATGATAATGTTGAACATGAGAATGAAGAAGTTAAGGTAGTCGAGAGGGAAGTTGTATTGGATGGGAAAATAGAGGAAATTGGAGAAGTGGAAACAGGGGAAATTAAGGAACTTAAAACAGGGGAAATTAGGGAAGACGAAACAGAGGAAATTATTGAGGTAAAAACAGAAGAAATTGTAGAGGAAATCGATCAGGTTTTGGAAAATTTTGAAGATTTGCGGGTATTCGCCGGTGAAGAAAAGAATGAAACGGAGGAAAAACTGATTATTGAAAACAGAGAAATGTTAGAAGAGGAAAAATGTGAAACTTTGGAAGAAACCCAGTTGATTGAAGATGAAATTGATGCAGATGAGTGTTTAATTGAGGGGTTATTGGTTGAAGAGAAGGTTGAAGATGATAAGAATGAGCAAGATTTGGTTGCAATTAATTTAGAGGAATTACTTCAAATATTAGCCAAGGCGGAAGAAGAAGAGAGAGAAAGTGTTGCATTATTAGAAACCGACGAACTTTCAATTGTTGACGAAGAAAAGGAAATAGAAAGAGAAAGAGGTGAAAGCAGTGAGATATCTGCATCTTCTTATTCTTTGAATTCTTCAGAAGAGTCAACAGCCGAGTCAAAAGAGAGAGAAGATGAGGAAGAACAAGAACAAGAGAAAGACCAGGTTGAAGTTGTTGTTGAAGAACAAGAACAAGTACAAGTTGAAGAAGACGAAGAAGCAAGAAAGTCAATGGAAGGAGAAAATAATAAGAAGAAAACTTTGCCAGATTGTTTGTTTTTAATGATGTGTGAGCCTAAGGTGTCAATGGAAGTGTCCAAAGAAACATGGGTATGTAGCACTGATTTCAGTCGGTGGTTACCAGAGCGCCACCAGAAGAAGGTGGCTAATAAGGCGGCTGTGGCGGCGATGCCTCCTCATCTTGTCAAACCTCAACGTTACGAACAAGCGGCTCAGCCTCCTATTCAGCCAGGTAGGTCTTCAATATCTTTCCCAGCCAGTGGTGGGTCCGTGGCAAACTTCATAGAGCAGAAGCGAGTGAAAGGCGGCGGCGGCGGCGGTTACGAGCCGTTCGTTTTGACAAGGTGTAAGTCGGCGCCGTTAAGATCAGCCGCTAAGATTCCGGCACCGGAGATAGCTTGCAGCTTGTGGGGAAGAGAGAATGGTCGGAAACTGGAGTCGCATCGTCCGGCAACATTTGGCGTTGGCTTCTGAATTCCGGTGAGATTAACGGCTAAAATTGAAGGTTTGGGAAGTGTGTCTCTGCCACGTGGACTTGGTCTTGGTCTTGGTCTTTGTCCGTTGTGGGGCCCCGTAACAAAAGCTGTTGTGATGACAGGTTTTTGTTTGTAAATTCTTTTGGGGTTTTCTAGACAGAATCACAGAACTAGTTTTAATTAATTGTATTTTGGGGAAAAGGCTAGGGATACACTTGGTGTGCAAAGGTATCTTGCACACCACCTATTAAATTATGCCACCTCACAAATCCCACTAAAAAAAGAGAGGGAAAAGCTTTGTGAAAAAAAAAATTTGGCGACAATTATTTTCAGTGATTTGCGCCATTTTGTTCTCTTGAGCGGGAGGTATTTGCGCCAAACTACACATTTTCATTTTTGCGCCAAAACATTTCTTCACCTCAACTTTCATCTTTCACCTCCATTTATAAAAAGAGGAACTGCAAAGCAAAGAATATTTCTGGTTTTTCCCACTCTGAATTTTTTCATCTCAACTTTCATCTTTCACCTCCATGTGATTATTTTTTTCCACTCTGAATTTCTATTTATCTTTATATTTTCCGCTATTTTCGAAGCTTGTAACTATCTCAATGAATTTCTAATTCTAAAGTACTGCAAATGACATTTTCGACGCAGCTAAACGTTTGCCATTAAAGAAACTTCCATGGGTTTAATAATGCATATAACCTGTTTGATGAAATTACCAAGAGAGTTTCATTTAGTTTCATTAAGATTTAATTAGTTTCAGTTGCGATATACTGGGTGTAAGAATGTGTAAAAGAGAACTAGATATGTAATGTGTTATTATTCGACTTTTCGAAACTGGAAATGATGAATTGGAAGTGACAATGGCTTATTTGTTTAGTTAAGTGACAATGGATGGGATGTTGAAGCTACATGAAATCGTATGAGTTATGTCTATGATTCTATAAATTGAATAAAAGATACTTATAAATGTATTTTGATTTTAGAATTTGAATAAAATATACTCTCTCACATAAAACCAGAAGTAAAAAGAGGATTTTTTTTTTCACCATTCAGTAGGATCGAACACGGGTTTACCGTAGTGTAGAGATGATTAAGTAACCAATTTAGCAGGGGGTATCAGCACAACATAGTAAGCTATCAAAAAATTTATATAGAATGAAGTTAATAAGAAGTTTGTGTATAGATTTTATTATACTTGTAATTCTCCCACAAATTCATACATGAACTCCTCAAATATAAAATTTATTATTAACAAAATAAATCAAAATAAAAATAAAACTATTTTCTCCCAATTACCCTTTTTGTGCATTACGAATCGAACTTGGGTTCATAATTCAACATATCTATAACATGTGGTGAATACTAAAGTGGCGAAGTTAATTCATTTGTCAAGCCTTCACGACTTATTTTATTATTGTATTGTATTATAGGAAAAGGTGTGGTCATAATAATCCTATTGTATAAAAACGCTTATAAAATTTTCTAAACTAATGCCATCGTAACAGATGATTTTGCAATGATACATAAAATACGATAACAACTAAAACCATCTATTTTAACATGAATTATGATGTCGTGGAATCATTACAATTTTAAGTACATCAAAAAACAAATAAAATCATACTCTCCATCTAAATAGATGAAAAGAATTTATGTTTAAACTATAGACGTGTTGATACCCACTTGTCATGATGGCCACTGCAACCCTGACATGCGTGCAACATGAGCATTTTTTTAAAAATCGATCAGTACACTAGTTTATGGGATCATTCTTTTTAAAAGAATCCGTATTTGAAGTGTCAAATTAATTTGTATTGCAAATTAGACGTGCTGATACCCCTTTGTCATATTGGTTACTTGAACGCTTCCTAAACTTCATAAAACACCAAGGTTCGAATCCTAACAAGACCTTAGGATTTTGTTTTTTTTAATATCACATGTTTTATGGGATCAATATTTACATAAAGAAATCAAATACATTTTTTATGTTTTTTCCCTATCTAAATATTGTTTGATCCTTTTAAAACAAAATAGATTTTACGTAAAATATACCCCTCCAAAAAATTCGTGCAACTTTGATCAAAATTAAATAGTTTCAAACGTGCATATAATTTATTATCACTGCCCCCCACTTATAAATAAAATTCATAATAAAATTTCAAATTAGGAAAAATTTTTTATATCACATATTTATGGGATCAATATTAACATGACGAAATCAAAATCGATAAAACCACAATCATTATGGCTTTTATTTATCCTACGTACTACAAACCCTTTCCAAGAAACTAAAATCATGTTGTATTTTTTTAAATCGATCAGTACATTAGTTTATGGGATCATTCTTTTTAAAAGAATCCGTATTTGAAGTGTCAAATTAATTTGTATTGCAAATTAGACGTGCTGATACCCCTTTGTCATATTGGTTACTTGAACGCTTCCTAAACATCATAAAACATCGGGGTTCGAATCCTAACAAGACCTTAGGATTTTGTTTTTTTTAATACACATGTTTTATGGGATCAATATTTACATAAAGAAATCAAATACATTTTTTATGTTTTTTTCCCTATCTAAATATTGTTTGATCCTTTTAAAACAAAATAGATTTTACGTAAAATATACCCTCCGAAAAATTCGTGCAACTTTGATCAAAATAAAAATAGTTTCAAACGTGCATATAATTTAATTTTTTTTTATATGACATATTTATGGGATCAATATTTACATGACGAAATCAAAATCGATAAAACCACAATCATTATGGATTTTATTTATCCTATGTACTACAAACCTTTTCCAAGAAACTAAAATCATGTTATATTTTTTTAAATCGATCAGTACATTAGTTTATGGGATCATTCTTTTTAAAAGAATCCGTTATTAAAATGTCAAATAAATTTGTATTGCAAATTAGACGTGCTGATACCCCTTTGTCATATTGGTTACTTGAACGCTTCCTAAACTTCATAAAACACCGGGTTTCGAATCCTATAAGACCTTAGGATTTTGTTTTTTTATGTTTTTTTTCCTATCTAAATATTGTTTGATCCTTTTAAAACAAAAAAAAATTACGTAAAATATACCCCTCCAAAAAATTCGTGCAACTTTGATCAAAATTAAAATAGTTTCAAACGTGCATATAATTTATTACCACTATTTCCCATATGAAGTTTAAACGTCACTTTAAACACTGCCCCCACTTATAAATAAAATTCATAATTATGGGATCAAAATGTTAAAATTTCAATTTAAAGCGAGTTAAAGCGAGTTAAAACATCATATTTGTTACCCTTTTGATTAGTTTATGGGATCATTCTTTTTAAAAGAATCCGTTATTAAAATGTCAAATAAATTTGTATTGCAAATTAGACGTGCTGATACCCCTTTGTCATATTGGTTACTTGAACGCTTCATAAACTTCATAAAACACCGGGTTTCGAATCCTATAAGACCTTAGGATTTTGTTTTTTTTAATGTTTTTTTCCTATCTAAATATTGTTTGATCCTTTTAAAACAAAAAAAGTTACGTAAAATATACCCCTCCAAAAAATTCGTGCAACTTTGATCAAAATTAAAATAGTTTCAAACGTGCATATAATTTATTAACACTATTTCCCATATGAAGTTTAAACGTCACTTTAAACACTGCCCCCCACTTATAAATAAAATTCATAATTATGGGATCAAAATGTTAAAATTTCACTTTAAAGCGAGTTAAAGCAAGTTAAAATATCATATTTGTTACCCTTTTGATTAGTTTATGAGATCATTCTTTTTAAAAGAATCCGTTATTAAAATGTCAAATAAATTTGTATTGCAAATTAGACGTGCTGATACCCCTTTGTCATATTGGTTACTTGAACGCTTCCTAAACTTCATAAAACACCGGGTTTCGAATCCTATAAGACCTTAGGATTTTGTTTTTTTTTAATGTTTTTTTTCCTATCTAAATATTGTTTGATCCTTTTAAAACAAAAAAAAATTACGTAAAATATACCCCTCCAAAAAATTCGTGCAACTTTGATCAAAATTAAAATAGTTTCAAACGTGCATATAATTTATTACCACTATTTCCCATATGAAGTTTAAACGTCACTTTAAACACTGCCCCCCCACTTATAAATAAAATTCATAATTATGGGATCAAAATGTTAAAATTTCACTTTAAAGCGAGTTAAAGCAAGTTAAAATATCATATTTGTTACCCTTTTGATTAGTTTATGGGATCATTCTTTTTAAAAGAATCCGTTATTAAAATGTCAAATAAATTTGTATTGCAAATTAGACGTGCTGATACCCCTTTGTCATATTGGTTACTTGAACGCTTCCTAAACTTCATAAAACACCGGGTTTCGAATCCTATAAGACCTTAGGATTTTGTTTTTTTTTAATGTTTTTTTTTCCTATCTAAATATTGTTTGATCCTTTTAAAACAAAAAAAATTACGTAAAATATACCCCTCCAAAAAATTCGTGCAACTTTGATCAAAATTAAAATAGTTTCAAACGTGCATATAATTTATTACCACTATTTCCCATATGAAGTTTAAACGTCACTTTAAACACTGCCCCCCACTTATAAATAAAATTCATAATTATGGGATCAAAATGTTAAAATTCAATTTAAAGCGAGTTAAAGAGAGTTAAAACATCATATTTGTACTTAATCTATGTCTTTTTAACAAGTAATTTCAGTTACCCTTTTGATTATATCGTAGATACAATGATCCCATATAAAGGTTTTTTATTGTGTAAAAATGAATTTCATGCTCCCGTAAAATTGAAATGATCCCGTAAAATTAAAGTCAATATATTGAAAAAAATGTTGGCCTTACTGGGAATCGAACCCAGGTACACTCATATTTACTAAGAAACTTATTCATTGCAGTGACCAATATAGCAAGGGGTATCAGCACATCAACAATTACATCATAAATATTTTTAACAAGTAACTTCAGTTCCTCTTTTCGTTTTCTCGTAGAGAAAATGATCCTATATAAAGGTTTTTGATTTCCATAACACTGAATTAATAATTCGTATCTATTTCTTTATGATTTTCTGAAAATTTGAAATGATCCCGTAAAAATTATAGTCATAATAATGAATTTTTTTTGGCTTTACAGGGATTCGAGAACCCTAAAAGTCGCCATCGCTAAAAGCCATTGTTTCCGCCGCCGACAGAGGCCACCATTCATCCGGCCAAATTAATGAACAAGAACAGCAAGAGGAACAACAAGAACAACCTAAAGTCGGAAAAACTCTTAAATCCCAATTTAACTAGAATCCCACAGTAAGTGAAATCCCAAAATAACTAAAATCATAATAACATATTAAATTATTTCAATGAAGCAAATTGAAAATACAGAAAACCCTAAAATCCCAAATTAACTACGAAGAACACGAACAACCACAAGGAAAAGCAAGATAAACCACCACCGTCGTCGCTTTTCCGCCGCCGGTAAAAGTCATCCGCCAATTAATTGAAACCTAGAACATGCATAAGAACAAGAACAATTAATTTATTTCGCTGGCGGTCTACGGTGGTGCTGCCCCTCTTCACGAGCCCGAGAAAAAACCCAGCGAAAAATACCGTATAACATCCATAAGAACAAGACCAATGTAAAAAATGATAAACCAGAAAAAAACTTGAATCCATTGAAAAAAGACGAAGAACAACAAGAAGGAAGAACAAGAGATGGAGAGAAACGTGAAAGGGAGATTGGAAAAAATGTTTTCTCTCTCCTCTTTTTTTTTCTTTTTTTTTGGAATTAATTATTGTTGTTGGAAAGATAAAAGATATTTGAATTTCAAAATTAGAATTTTAAAACTGAGTTTGAAATTCAAATTGAAAATTTCATTTGAAGGGAATCTAAGAAAAATGAGTTGGCATCATTTCATAGGTGGTGTGTAAGATGCTAGTGTACACCAAGTGTACCTCTAGCATCATCCGTATTTTGGAGGGTAATTATTAGGGTTTTATTTTTATTACCGTAGTTAAAGCAGTAAGAACTTGAGATTGCGGCTTAATTAGCTTAATTTAATGTGGGCTTTAGGGTTTTTGGAACGTTGTATGTGAACTGTGAAGGAGAGGTTAAATGCTGAGTATGTAGGGTATATTCACACGTGGTGTTGGGTTGGAATTTACTGACAATTTGGTTTTCTTTTTCTTATACAAGGGTTTGTTTTTAATACTTCCTCCGTTGGTTAGTTTCACGCATGCCAATGCACAACTTTGATCATTTATATCTTCAATTCTCTTTATGCAAAAATTATAAAAAGTTAATATTTTGAAAATACACATTGAGACGAATCTAACAAGATCCCACATGACTATGTTTTATTTTATATAAAAAACACTAAGAATAGTCAAAGTAGATTATATGAATAGTAGCAAAAGTCCAAACGTTGCGAGTATTAAAAGACGGAGGAAATAACTTTTTTACATTAATTAAGTCAGTCCAAAATGGGATGCATAGGTGAAAGTTATTGAGATTCAACCTTCTTAAGTCTATCCTGAAATATTCATTTTGCCCCTGCTATGAAGTACAGTACATACAGAGTAAGAATTTGTGAAGTTATTGAAGTGTACAAATCGAGAAATAGCACTTAACTGGAACTTCATTTTGGAACTTTCATGAATCTACTTTACACTTTCAGTTTAACATGAACTACCTGAATAACTGAATAAATTCATCTCAACAGTAACACTATCAGGGAATTGAGTTTAACAGAATTCTGTGTACAATTTCAGTAAAATATAAAGATTAATATCTGTTCACCAGAAAATTGTTTGTCTAAGATTCTTCGTCAGTGTCTGTATCTGCATCAGAATTTGACGCCGAACCAGCGTTCAATTCATACGGTCTTCTCCTGTTCGTGTTTGTTTCAAGCGGTGGAAGTCCATCATCATCGCTTGAGCCTGTTTCTTCAGCTTCCTCATGTTCAGAAGCAGGTCCTGGGGAATTTCTACTGGAACTGTCAATGTTTTTTGACCTGAATGCTTCTGGCCTGAAAAGACAAGAAGCTATCATCAAAAATGGTAACTGGTAAAAGATGCAATAGTAACTTGTGAGAGGTGCATAAAAATCTTCCAAAGTGACTTATCTTTTGAAATAAAAGTCTGAGAGCAAATCAGTTCACAGAAAAATGACGTAAGTCTCCTTTACCTTAATTCGCGTGAAAACAGTAACCATAAAGAACGTATCAGAACGGAGGTAATATATCAAGTATATACTTTTGATTGCACAACAAATGTTGACATAACTCTCGAAAAGCTTATAGTAAGTAGTACCTAAGCATTAATCTAAAATGCAATTAGTTGTGCAGATTTTGACAGAATTGTAGCCTTATAGGACAACTAATATGCAATTTACTTGACTCAATCCGTAGTACTCCAATGATGAGATTTTCTAGGACAATGGATTATTCTCTTAATTGTCTTTCTTTTGTTTTTGTCCTTGGAAGGAATCAACTCCAAACATTTTTTGAGGCTAATTATATGAAAGTTTGTATAGAAAAACAGTATAATTTAGTAGCCAAAACATGTCGCGTGCCTAAATTTGGGCGCAATTATAAAAATGGAAGTAACTGGGGGGAAAAGATGCTCCCGGAAACATCAAATTTCATGGTAATCTAGTTATATATCATCCATTTCCATTATTTGTGGCAAACTAATACATATCACATGGTTTTAGAATGAATGCGCCTATTGACTCCAGTGAAAAGGAAAATGACCTTTGCCACTCACACCAGAGAGGGACTACATAGTTTATTCTACATCAAAATTGGTTGCAAAACAAATTGAAATCTCTATCACTTTCGTCCAACTTTCTCATTAAATAAATCACCCACTTTTTATTTTATAATTCCACTATTTATCCTCCAGGATGAAAGTGGAACACTGCAAGGAAACTGCACCCGTACATATACATGGAGACAGAACAGCTCAAAGGAGAAACAGGGTCTCTAACAAATACCCTATGAAAGCATGAATCTGAAGGTAAAACATCTCAAAGGTGTACAACACAAATGCTAAGCTAACAATTGCCCAAAATCACCAAAAAGTAATACTAAAATTTATGGGGACTAAAATTTTGATTCACTCTTGCCACATACACCATAAAGCATGCTTGAAATAGATTTTTTCCTACTAGACCCTCAAATTCATGTACGTTTGAGAAGAACAACCAGAGCACTAAATGAAAGTACCAAAAGTCTGCTATAAAAAACAGGTAAGAATATTGGCGAGGATCTTAGTAGCTATGTTACTTGGACTCTTCATTTTACCTCAAGTACCCGTGTCAGATTCTCGACACTCGGACATGGGTACAAACACTGGACACTTCATTTTGGACTAAAATCATGAATTTTTTCCACAAAATAACCGAGTCGGACATTTGGACATGTACCCGTGTCCGACATGGGTACCCGAGTCCGAGTAACATAGTTTAGCAGTAAATCAGCATAGGACAGACAGAGTTCAATATTTTATTATTGACACTTGACTCAATGAGAAAAGGGAGTCTGTGAATCCGCTAGCATAACCTTGGGTCACAAAAGGAGCTTCACTTGAGAAGACGAGTCAGCTTCTACACAACAAAAAGACCTTCGATGTCTCTATATAAAGAAAAATCACCAACCAGCAAAATACTAAAAAATTAATCTCAATGACATAGCAAAGTCACTACTCCAATGCTACAGATGAAACTTCCGCTCTGAAAAGGATAATAGGGTCTGACATACAAAACGGTATCCTCTGATAACAAAAAAAGCTGTTTCCAATTAGCCATTCGTCTGATACACAATAGTTGTGTGATATGTACAATAAAGAAGCAGTACAGGAAGTTTATTAAATCGTTTTATTTTAATCCTTTATGATCCAGAATTCTGAATAATATCTTCGACCCCATTCGAAATGCAATATCAACGCTTGACTCAATATATTCTCTAATACTCAATCTTCTGGACGCTTCATACACACAAAATACCCTACATGGGTTTTAATAAATGCAAAAGAATGGTCTATGCTCAACTATCTGAACAACAGGAGAAAAGAAATAGTCCAATTATAACCTCTGTTCCACCAAAAAGTACGGACTCTGCAGACATCATAGTGCAACTTGAACTATGAGCCTGGGAACCAAGGACACAGTACTTCACAGTAGTTTGGAGAAAAGATAGGAATGGGCACTATTCAGTGAGGAGTGGCTATGATATACAAAGAACAATCAATGTGAACAATCAATGTGTACTAGTGCAAAGGCTTCACCAAACAAACTGGAAGAACCTATGGAAAGAAAAGATGAACAAATGGAAAGTCTTTCTTGGGATTATCCTCAACAACGCACTGCCTATAGGAAAAGAATTTATACGTAGGAGAACTATTACTGACTCTACGTGCAGGTTCTGCAAGGTGGAAGTTGAAAGTCTTAAACATCTTTTTAGAGACTGTACTATCAGCAGACATATGTAGGCAGCTGGAAGACTGGGGTTAAGAACAGAAAACCAGACAAATGTTCCAATTGCAAACTGGATATGGAACTGGCTTCGTATGTTCAGGAATCAAAAGGAAAAAGACAACAATAAAACTGGCTACTTCAGAGCAACACTTTGGTCCATCCGGTGCATGAGGAACGACATTACTTTCAAGTTTCAACAACAAGAGCTGCAATGCCAGGAACATTTTGGAGAACATTGAGAGAGACTACAAGCTTGAAATGGTAAGTATAGAAAAGGAGAAAGTTAGTCAGGTCAAGAACAATGAGGAGGAACCAGTGGAACCGTGGGTTTTGAAAGCTATATGGACATTGACGAACCTCCTGGTTTTGAGAGAAGACAACAAAGAAGCAACAGGGATGTTCACCATCTTATTGGGGGTCAGAACAGTTGTGAAAGGAGAATAGTTAACACTCATGGTGAGTTCAGGGGTGGGGTGGGGAAGTAGGGAAAATCAACTGGAACATGGATGGGATGGATGGAAGTGGGGTTTCCTCTAGGATTTATTGCAGCAGCAAGGAACAAGCAGGGTTAAAGGCTATGTTGGAAGGAATCTCTGAAGCAAAAAGAAGGAATTGGAGACACCTGACCATCAAGCCTTTGGACAAGAAATCAATTAATATTCGGTAAAGAGACACCAAGTGCGGATGGAGGAACATTTTATCCAAAATAATTTCTAGTATTCAGAATTTTTATTATGTAGGAATATGTAACTGATTTGGGAGCTTGGCTCCTTTTCACTCCTGTCAAAACGAAACAAAAAAAATAGTGCAACTTGAACCAGTACTTTGTCTCACACAATTTCAATTTTATTCAAAATTATTCAACTTGAATCTGGGTTTCAACATTTTCAAGTTATCTAATTCAACTCTCTGACTCGCTATGCACTCGAAAGATAATTATGGCAAAAAGCTTTTGTTCAACTGCATAGAACAGCCAAAATGAGATAATAGAAATGATTTGAGGATAAGCTTTGGCAGGAAAAGATCTTAGAATTGTTTTAAAAAGAAATAAGACAAAATTACATCATCTGTCTTGAGAAGAAGGAAAGAAGAACAATAAGAAAATACTATTGTCGTCTAGCTTACATGGAAAGAAGGACCACTTTTTCTAAGACAAAAAATACACCTGAATTCACTAATGATTGAGATGTCAAGCGCAATTTAATATGACACTCGTTGCTATGGTGATAACTTACTACCCTACTAGATTACGAAGTTAATTGATTTTGAGCTCTGATCACTCCAACAGTCCAATGTCCAATCAAATGAAAGGCAACAAAGAATTAAGGACAAAGGAGGATCCAATAAAATCAATCAAGGAGAAGCTACATTATATAGTCCACATTTCCACAACAGCTGAGGACGAGCTATTATGACAAAATAAAACAGTAGTCCTCAATCTCTTACTAGTCCTTATTAACCACAACTGCATAACAGTGCAACCAACACCTTAGTATCAAAAAAACTTATCACCGAGGATCTACATGGAGTTAGGTCTAACTCCTAAGGATATGGAAGGTGTACCAAGCCCTGAAACATATATCCTCTTCATTCATGAGAGGGAAATATACAATTATTAAAGTACTCCATCCGTCCCTAAAAAAGTGCACCATATACCATAAATGGATGTCCCTATTTATTTGTCCCATACCTTATTTGGTTTAGGTCCCCACGTGTCTCTCCTCACACACTATTATTTAATCTAACAAAAAACAAATTCACCTACCCAGTTGATTTTGAGTGTACTTGATGCTTAATAAAGTGAACAAAAGCATTTGGGGCAATCTTTTAGGGACAGAGCGAGTATTTAAGTATCCATCTATAATGTCCCCAACCCCTGAATATGTGGAAAAATAAGTACGAATTAGGCAGAAGAACTCTAGCATCCTAAGCTCGAACACATCAGCTTGTGGCTAAAAATGATCATGAAAAAACAATGGACTAAGAGCCCTCCACAATTGGAGATGCAAGATAACATTTGTAAGGCAAGGTGTCATTTAGCAAGACAAACAAGCTTCTACATATGGATTCAGAGGCTCACAGAAATCAAAGCGAGTACATTTAGAACAATCAGAATTCTTAAATCGAGGAAAAAGCAGCCTACGGGGGATCAATGGAAAAAGCAGCTCGTACAATCAGGGGTAAAAAAGTTAGAGGGGCTAGCTGGATAAAAAGATTTCAAAGAGAAAGTTAAAACTTAAAAGATGAATTCAGATAAAATAGCTAATTGCAGATAGCAAACAGGATATAGGGCAACTAACTTGTCTACAAAAAATATAGCCACCGAGTTTTTCAGCTGAGTGACATGAGTCCCTGATAACAGTCACGTAATTATAATACACCCTATTACACTGTATATCCTAGAAAACAAGGATCACGTGAGATATTGTAGAGCTCATAGAAGGTTGATGGGGAACTTTGGAAAAGCTTTTCTCAGTGGCAAAGGTTAAAGATGTTTACTATTATGGAAGAATTGGGGGAGCAGATGACAATGCTTTTGAGATGCATACACCTTATATTGCTCATTGCCCCTTATGTATATCCAGCAGTAAGACCGCAGGTATTTTTAAAGTGGGGACTTCTTGATCAGGCTGACTACAACAATTAGTTAGACTCCTACTTGTCACCTGGTGAAGGTTAGAAATTACTCCACAGTAGTTGTTGCATCATCCCTCTTTCAAAAGCTTTATCAATATACTAAATACAAGTTTGATGAAGCTTCAACATATAACCTCAAGATAACGAGATTTAGTAAAAGTTAAATAAATAGCATCATAGAAGGACATAACTTCAAATTACAAAATAAATTCTTCATCATAAAACTGTTTTGACTAAACAAAACAAAACAAGATAAACAAACCAAGATGTTCTCAACACTAGAAACTGAATCTAGAACAAATTCTGAACGAGATCTACAGGAGTGAGATCTTACCAGTCAGAACTTTTTTGCAGACGTCTAACTTTATCATGAAAGAGAACCTGGGATACGATACATCCCACCTTACTACCAGACTCAAGAGCCTCCACCTTAGCGCTGTCATCTACTACGACAAAACTCCCTATGCATTGAGAACATGATACTTCGTCAATATTTAATGCAACTAAAACCTTTAAGAAAAAGGGGGGAAAATTCAGCTGAAAAGATGATATATATAACGTTCTTCATATTCTCACGAACTAACCTCTTTTTATCCACATACTCTTCTGAAATTTAGCCGGAAAAAGAGCCAAGGACTTCTCACCTTCAGCATCTGTAACCTGAAACACATACAACAACCAAAAAGGGTCACGAACCAAAGTTTGCAAGTCCATTCCCCACATTACCATCAGACTTTACAAGCTGTGAACCATGCTAGTAGAGGACTGCAACCTTTGACCTAGCAGTCTATAGACTATACCAAATGTCAGAAAAATCATAACTATTGGGCCATGCTTTCTTTAGCTGGTAAATCTAGAACTATTACTAAAAGAAATACCGCGGATGTCATTACTATACACATGGCGGCTTTATATAAAAAAATCCCGCCTAATTCACTTGTGATGTCATCTTCCTTTTGCTAAAAGATTTCTATTTTTTATTTTTAACTTTAATATTTAATTGACTACTGTTGCGGAACGCGAAGTATTTGATCGTTCACTTTTTTTTTCGCATTCTTCATTTCTTCTCACTGTTCTCACTCCATTATGTCCTATTATCCTTCCTTCTATCATTTATTATGTAATTCCCAAACTGAAATCCCAAAACATCTTATAGTGGGTCTTTCTTCTATTCTTCAATTGTATCTTCACACAATGATTGAAAGAGAGAAGCTGGATTTCTTATGTATATTATTTCAACAGGGATAAAAAGGCGCTCAAGTAATTGTTTTTATTTGATTTTTTCACTTTTTAATTAGATTTTATTCTAATTGTTATTAGATCTGATAATTTCTTATCCATTTTCTTTTTATCTACTCCAGTTTCAATTCTACATATATCATTTGGGACATATGTTTTATACTGCTTCCATAAAATTTTAATGTTTGAGGGGCTTTAGTTGTATTCAAACGGAATTTTGTCTTCTCTTTTTCCCTCTGTTTTGGTTATGCTATAAGATTCTTAATTTTGAAAATTGTTGTGGAGTCTAAGGATGGTGAAAGTCAAACGACGTCGGCGACAAGGATTACGGAGATGTCAATTGGGGTCAACATTTCCTTTAGCCTAATGTTTTTATTTTGATTTTGCGGTTTTAATTAGGGTCAGTTTAATGGTACTATAATTGTTATTAAATTTGATAATTAAATATGATAATTGCTATTCACTCTTTATCGTATTTAGTTTTTTCAGAAAATTTGAGTAGAAAATTATCTCCTTTCTTCCTTGCTCTATCTCAATTAATGAGAAAGCTAACGATAAATTTGTTTTAAAAGAGAAAATCAGTGTTGAATTGATTAAATTGTGGCCTCCCTTAATTTATTGTAACCAATGTTTAAAAACAAGCTTAAATTGTAGAGTAAAATGGAATTGTTTGATTTGGATGGCTTATATAGTTATATGTACCTTAATTCTTAAAGGTAAAACTTCAATCAATTGGCTTGCTTTCAGAGTTCAGTGACATGGATGGTGTTGGTGTTGATAATTAGTACAATTAATTTAATAACTTATTTTAAAATTTTGAAACATAAACAATTTTTATTCCTTTTTATTTGGTGTTTGAATATTTTTTTCTTCCTTTGTCACTCTTGGTTAGTCCCACTTTGGTCTCCAGTTTCATGGCATAGTATATCTTGCGAAATCATTGACCTATTTGTTTAATGCTTCCATTGAATTGTTGTTACTTTTGCTTTGCATTTTGTAGAAACCCCAAAAAATCATCTATATGCCACAAGTATCTAACTGCATTCACGATATCTTTAAAAAGATGTTTCTCTAAATTTTGTTGACTTTGTAATAGGTATTCTGATACATGATCTAAGAAAACTATTAGTGTGCATTTCATTTAGCCATCCATGGTCATTAAAGAGTTTCTTTACAGGTTTGTCTACTTTAGAGTTATTGAAGAATGTCCTTATCTGGCTATAACAGTGCAGGGCATCCAAACAGTCATCCATGGACATGCAGAGTATGTGGATTACTGAAATATTTTAGTTGGCAGATAAAGAAAATCTATTGCGTCTTATTTCTTTTGTTATTTTATCGTGTGGATGTTTTTTTTAAGTTGACTAATGGTTATATACATGTATGATTTTTATCCATGAAATTAATTTGTTATTAAAAAAATAAAAGCTGACTAGCAGCGGTTCAAACTTTCCATTTCAAATGGCATGTGATAATGTTTGTAAGTTTGTAACAAACAATTGACTTCACTTTTTCAAATACCATCTTGTTCTAATCAAGTTTAAACATTTAGTTTCACACAAAAATAATGTAAAAAATAATAAAAAATTTACAAACGTACATCGCACGGGCACTAACCTAGTGAAACTATGAAAGACAACTCCGCCGCAAAAGACAAAGTGTGAAGAGGACTACTTCAGTGAATCATCTACGAATCCCTATCATGTTATCCACTAAAAATTTATAAGCTGAAGTGTTGAACACAGGCTAAGGCTTCTTAAAGTTCTGAAGAATAAGATACAGCTATAGAACAGGTGAGAAGAGTGTATACGTTGGCACTCTATAGCAAGAGACTAAAGCAGTGCTACCTAATTCCCTAATCACCCTACAAACTGCGAACCGTAAAAGCCAAATATAACATAAGAATGGTATGTTTATGGTCTGATTTAACAAACTAGGTGGCGAATTGCTAACCCGTACCCAGTCACATTCTAGCGAATCAAGTAATTGTGGATTTTAAAGTCATCAAACCCTTAAAACTTGTAAAGTAATTCAACGCTCTATAGCTAATTCATGTATTCCACAATATCCCAACAAAGATAGTCATTTCCAAAGAACGGGCAGAAATAGTGAGATTACTCAACTCTCATACCCTAAAACTAAAATTGTTAGCTTCCATATCAACAAAGCATTAAACTTTAAACCCTTTCAATGGTAGATAATCTCCACAAAATTACACCCCCAACAAAACAAAACAAACATTCGAAATAAATTTAACAAATTCAATAAGCAAATGAGAACACATTATTATTACCTCAATAAGATTAGAACCTCGAAGCGACACGACTTGCATAATACTTTGACCTAATTGGAGAGTTAAGCCGTCATCTTCCACTTCCCTCTTCAAATTCTTTCTCCCTCCGCCCATATTATCCCTCACAATCTCTCCGAACACCACCGTTCCACCAAACCTACTGGCGGGAGCAATGGAAACATAATCAATGGATATTGAAAACATGTGAAATTCAATTAAATTAATTGTTCAAACTCGAAAAAATTGTCGACTTGGAAACAACCGGGGAAGTGGAGGAGAGAGGAATATTTACCGGAAAGTTGAGGTTTTCTGTTGGTATGTTCAATGAAATTAATCGCCGGCGATTTCTTCGTTGATTGGGGAGAGTGAGGACTGACGAGCAAACGACGGCAGACTACTGAAGCGGGCGAAATACTCCCATTGTTTTTTTTTTCAACTAATTAAAAAAGAGAAACAAAAATAAATAAATAGAATTTTTATTTTTTAATAAAATCTACGTCGTATATAAAAAGTTGGAGTTTTTGTCGTTTAATCCCTTACAAAAGTCGATTTTGTAATTTAACACAGTCCTTAAGAGCATCTACAATGGTAAGCTAATTTCTAAATTAGCTTGTCATGCCACTTAATATTTTAAGCTATTTTCCTTCCTAGCTAGTTAGTACCCTAGTAGTTAGCTACTAGCTTGATATTTAATATAGTCATATTTGTCAATCAATATTTTAATTTAATTTAATTTAATATTATTTCATTGGCCAAGTTTTTTCAAGCAAATTAGCTTAAATAAGTTAATTTGCTTGGCCAAGCTAATTTATTATTTTAACTCCAATGGTCAAGCTATTAGCTTGGAATTTATAAAAATTGCAAAGAAATCTCTAGCTACAACCATTGGAGATGCTCTAATTCTTTAAAAAATAAAAAAAATAAAAATTGACACCCCTTAAAGTTTTCCGTTACGAAAAAACGTTGGTGGGCCCCTAGTCAATGGCTACTTATGTTACCTCTTCTATCTCTTTGATCTTATCATCCTCCACCATTAATTCCACTCTTGCCTAGTTCTAAATTTTCTGAACATGTTCCAATTGAATCTAGGTTCGATTCCAATAAATGTGACGAAGTGTCTAGTCTCGATCATTTCTAGGTATAAAAAAATAGTAGTGTGCAAAAGGGATATATTAAATATTTGGTGGATTCATTATATTCCTAAAACGGGAAAGTAAACGGTGTTTCGGGGACAAATGAAAAAAATAGTGTAACCGTATTTTGGGTCATAAGAAATATAACGTCGTTTATTTTTTACAACGATAAGAAACAGTTCATTACTAAGCACAAAAGTGAATATATAAAGAGGATAATTATGGTCATGGGTAACCAACCATGAAATTTGTAGTACGGTTTGCATTAAATCGTCAGAACTTTTGGATTGATAGATGTCACTCCAGAAGGATCCTCCTCCATAAAAGTAGCGCAAAGAACCTTAAGAATAACTTTGAAAATAATCAAATATTGAGTCGATCCGAACGTAATTAACTCGTCAATCCATAAATGGAAATTATAGCCTCATATCCGGTATAGAGCACTACCGCATGTCTTATGGTCCAACATAGAACCACATTAGGTACCAATATGTCTTTTATTTACACCAATAAGAACTATGAATGTATTAATACCAATTACGGTACTACATTGTACTAAAAAATATTGTACAATGTGTTTTTTTAATGTGAAATTACTTTAGTGCCCCAGGTATTGGTCTTGGAGGCCAATCACGAGTAATGGTTTATCAACCCCCTCCGTAAGACATTATGGAGATGCACATCATGAACTAAATGGGTTCCAATCGAGTATAGGTCCGATTTCGATAAATCCAAAAGTTCATTTCCTGATTTTGGGACTTACGCCCTGTTCTTTTGAACTTAATTTCAATTTCATTCAGTTCAATTCAATTCAATTGAGCTCTATTTTCTTCAATTAACTTCAACTCTATTCAGTTCAGTTCAATTTAGCTCCATTCATCAGTTCCATTCAGTTAAGTTCAAAAGAACGATATTATGTTCATGTTCGTCTTTAATGATCTTATTTATTATCATCTGTATTGTTACAATGTTAAATATTATTGTAATGTTCATCTTAATTTATTTATTTATTTATTATTATTGTTGTCGTCACTATTACCATTACTATTACTATTGGCATTGTTATATTATTATTTATCATTTATTATTATATTTTGTTTATTATTGTATTATATTTACTCGTACTATTTTATTTTTTATTCAGCTTCATTCAGTTCAGTTCAGCTCTATTCAATTCAGTTCAGTTTAGTTAAATTCAACTTCACTCAGGGCCCAAAAAAAGGGGAAAGTATATGTCAATAACTGTGATTTGTGAATAGTGCAAACAACATGAAATTTTTGTAATTAAGTTGTTGGAAAAAAGAAAAAAAGGTGAAAATAAAAGAACCTAAAAAAGTGAATTAAATGTATTAAAATTTACGGATTTTTCATGAAATACCCCCGAATTATGGCGTAATTCACCAAATGCCCCTCGACTTTCAGAAATTCACCAAATGCCCCTCACAAATGACTTAATACCCAAAATACCCTTACTAATGACGCGCCGTTAGTCCTCCGTTAGCCTAATTTTTAAATTCACCAAATACCCCTATTTTATAACTTATTTCATATAATACCCCTATTCTGAAACTTAATTCACCAAATACACATAACTTAAAATTACCCATTTTGATGCTCAGCGACTAGTTTTTATGTTTGAAAATTAGCCGTTGCTTATTGTTTGCTTATAAAAACCCCTTTTCTGACTATTTATTGTAGTTTTTCTATTGTTTTGTTAATTTCATATCATTTTTGTCATGAGTTTTCTTTCAAAATCATCATCCACACCCATGAATCCACATATGTAAGAGTCCCAAACAATTTCTAATATTATGGGAGGAAATTTCCATCTGAGGCTCCGATACAACACTCAGTAAGTTTCAATTATGATCCAATAAGTTCAGGCCTCATCCAGTAAAGACAATGCACTTTAGCTGAGCAAAAGGCCAAAAAACCCCATTTTCAAAGGGATCTTATGTAAGTGAAGCTGAAGTAATTCAATCTAAAGCTAACACCTTAATTTTCTTATTGTCCGAATGGTAAAGAAACTAAGAAATCAAGTTCAATAACACATATATTTTTATCACAACCTCGATTTCAACTTGGATTCATGATGTGAAAATCTTGAGTTTGGAGGCAAATCTTTGTGCCAAGATTCATGTTTTTTCACTGGTTCATGAGCTTTGGAACATACCTTAGTTTCATTTTTTTTTCTTGTTCCCTCAAATCCAAAAATAGACATTTGTCCATAAATCTGACCATGTCAATAGGACCTAGCTCAAAAGAAAAGTGGGAAAACCTTTATGCCTCGACTGTAAGGTTGAGAGAAAGTTAGGAGATTGAAGAAAGATGTTTGGAGGCAGTAGAGACAGGAGACAAAAGGGAGTTAACGTTAAATATGTGGCATGGAAGCAATAGAAGCCGAGGTAGCTGGAACATATGCGTTAGAATAAAATTAATAAGAGCTTTATTTTTAATCTGTTTGCATATGTTAAAGATATTTCCCATATTGAAAAAGGAATACCTTCCGATTGCATGGTAAATATAATTAATTGGTCACATAAAGAATAAGGTACAAAAGAAGTAGCTATTTTCTTGAAGAGTTGCGACGTTTTGAGGTGTTTTTAGGAGTGTTTTATGTTTTAGTGTTGTACCGGAGCTTCAGATTGAGTGTTGTATCAGATATTCGGATGTCAAATTTTCTCCCATGATAACAAAATTTATTTGGGACTCTTACATATGTGGACTCATTGGGTGTGGATGATGATTTTGAAAGAAAACTCATGACAAAAATGATATGAAATTAACAAAATAATAGGAAAACTACAATAAACCGTCAGAAAAAGAGTATTTATAAGCAAACAATAAGCAACGGCTAATTTTCAAACACAAAAACTAGCCGTTGAGCATCAAAATGAGTAATTTTAAGTTATTGGTATTTGGTGAATTAAGTTTCTGAATAAGGGTATTTGGTGAAATAAGTATTAAAATAGGGGTATTTGGTGAATTTGAAAATTAGGTTAACGGAGGACTAACGGCGCATCATTAGTAAGGGTATTTTGGGTATTAAGTCATTTGTGAGGGGCATTTGGTGAATTTCTGAAAGTCGAGGGGCATTTGGTGAATTACGCCAAAATTCGGGGGTATTTCATGAAAAATCCGTAAAATTTAAGGTTAACAGAATAAAATTTAAAATTAACTGAATAAAATGTGAAATTAATGAATAAAAATAAAATTTAAATATATATTTTAAAGTCTATTTATTTATAATTTTCCATATTTGGAATAACCGACCCACTAAAAAAAAGTTCAGAATAACAGTGCTTTAACCAGCCTACAAGGTGATTTCACGAATTCTCGCCGAGTAAAGTACGCTACACGTCTACACACAAGGTTTAACGAGGAAGAGCAGGAGAAAATGCTGCAGTTTCCGGCGTTCATGACGCAGTTTCCGTCGTCGGAGCGGATGATTCCGGCGTCTCTTCTACTACAACACCAGTTAGCTAACGCCCAAAACGACGACGAACTTTTAGCCTTGGAAGAATCCGAATTCCTAGACAAGGTCCTTACATCTCTTTCCCCTTCAATTATTCTTTAATTTTGTTCGCAATTTCAGCAATTTAGCTTCAATTTGATTGCTCTAACTTCAAATCGACACCTTGTTATTATGCCCGATTTCACCAACTCCTTTATCACAATTCGTGTTTTCGGTGATACATTTCGCCTGATTTAATTTTGATTACATCTGTCATGAACCCTAGGAGTTAAATCATTGTTCACTAATCACTAGTATCATTACATTACACATTTGCTTACGTTTGTACCTTATTCGGCTGATGTATCAAAAAAATATATTGATAATTAGGGTTTTTGCTAGAAGAAATTCAAAGTATGTGGATTTTTCCAAGGCAGTGTGTATAATTGCCAATCAAGCAAAACATTGACGAGCAATAGTTCCATCCAACTACAATCGTGTTGGTAACATCAGATATTTTCTTGGTGAAAACATTTTGGAGATTGGTAAAGTTGTGGGATTTTAAGGATTTGAGGTTTCTGTGAATTTGTAGTCCACTTTTAGAAGCTTCATGTTGTTCGCGATTGAATTGATACTTTTGCTGAATAGTTTTGAATTTTGATTGACACATAATCACAAGAGGCATGGTTTTAACAACATTTTGATTAGGCACTTTGTGGTCTTGGCTGGAAGTAACTATCTATAATTTATCAATATTATGTGGCAGTAGATTAAGAGAGACCAATTCACTGTACTTGAATGAAAATGTAGACCTACTTTTATGTACTATGTACTAAAGAAGTTATAGTTCGAGCTGGAAGACGATTAGAGTTGATGTGACTCATGTAAATTTTATTGTGTTACCAATCTTATGGATCACATTGGTTTTAAACTTCGGATCATACTTATGCAACTTGATTTTCTTTCTTCCCAATCAAACCCACCTATGCTGATGGAAGCTCTTATGGAAATTCCCCTTTGAGCTTGGATTTCTTGCAAAGACCTTGATTTGTAGTTGGCACCTACATTTTTGCAACTTGCACTTGCCCATCTTACACTGAATGATTAGAATTTGATGTGATGTAGTGTTGGGTCCTACACGCAGGATATTTTGGTCTGAAAAATAGGATTGGTAAGGAGGTGGTTGAGAGTGTCTAGAGTACAGAAGAATATATGGATTACTTCATAATTCATTAGCATTTAAGCCCAATCATGTAAAAAAGGATTGGTTTAATATGACTGGGTGATGACTGATGACTGGCATAACTGCACTCCTCATATTCTAGATTAGGCGCTAGCTTTACAACATAATGCCTATGAAAATTACCGAGGTTTTAAACTGGTAAAAATTTAGCTGTGTAAAGGAGGCTATAGAAAGCATTTGTGGCATAAGTTTTGAACTATATGATCAGTAATTAGTGTACCTCTCCCTTTGTCTGAGACTCTGAAAGACAGAAGGCTGATAAACTCTATGCGGGGCTGGTACAGTATTTACTTTTTCCGGGTTTATTAATACCATAATTTGAGATTTATGTGAGCGTAACCACCAACCCACACAAACTAAACAAGGATAGAAGACAACTAATTTCAGACGAGGACCTACGACACCTTCTAGGAAAGGGTATACTGTATGCATTCTCTTGGTTAGATATTACTTGTACTCTGCAATCTGTATTACAAAACTAAGAGTTTGAAAATATTAGCACTTCTTTGGAACAAGTGGCACATTGTTTGTCTCTCTCAGTTTAGATGCTTTTTATCTTGTGACCTGGAATGAATGGACAGCATAGTCTAGACAGGCCAGAACGTACTCGTTAATGTTTTCCATCATTTTTGAATGACTATCACAGATTTGACATAAAAAAGCCTCTTATGTAATTGTACAAGATGGGAGGGAGAATGTAATGCAAGCTACAGTATTATTTAAAGAACAGCAGACAAGCACTTCAGGGCATCGAAATAGAAACGGAGGGCATTTATTTTGTGATGGATGAACTTCTCTGTCTGTTCTGTCAAAGCTTAAGATTCAGCTCTAATTCTGAGAATTTTGGTTAGGATGATGTTATTAAGAAAAGGAATAATTGGATGTGATTTTGCTTGCTTTATAATATGGTTTAAAAGGTCAAGCTTTCCTTTATGTTTTCTGATGCAACCAAACAGGTTAGGAAATGTGGAAAAAGTTTAGCAGCTGAATATAAATGGTTTCCATTTACTTCCTTTTTTCGCAGTGTAACGAAATAAAAAAGTTAAATAGCAGCGTAGTTGTGATCGGGAAAACAAAGCTGGATAATGATAAAGAAGAAATTGACAATGATGCAGAAGACGACGATGATGCGGACAATGCTGAAGAATCAGAAGGTGAATTCGAACAGGAAACTGCTTAGTATTCTGCCAGGACTTGAAGACGACTGCAGGTACTTCTTGCTCGATTTTCTAGTTTGGAGGAGCTTATTGCGGCTTAGTAAAGTGTTCATTCATCATTAATCTTGTATAGTATGAATATCAAAGACCTTCTAAACAGCTTTCTTGATCAATCTGAAGTTTCTTGTCCCAAATTGAATGATTTACAGTTCTAGTCTCATGGTGTTTTTTCAGTGATACTCATTTGACATTACATGTGGCCTTCAATCATGTGTTTCACCAACGCAAACGTTTATTGAGGTGGATTGCCGCCTTGTGACGTGGTTGAGCTAGTTGCTCTAAATATAGTGACTTCTTTACACCGAACTACCGGTGTTAGTTAAGATTTCATGAAAGATCTCACGAGCTACACCTTTGAGGTTTTTAATACTCCAACTTAACTGAGAGCATTGTCAAAGTTAAGTAATACAATTATGTTGGTATTATACAAGTAAATATATGTGTGTGAATACCAACGAGGCAACGATGTTTTGGCCTAGCGTTTAAGACTGATGCTGTATACGGTAGGTCATAGGTTCGATCTTCCTTCTCATTTGTAATCTATATTGCCTTTCTGGCTCATTCGCACCAAAAAGAAAGTACGTGAATAAAATGATTTTTGTCTTTATGGTAGTCAGTTTCGGTATGGGAGGAATACGGCCCTACGGGCTTTGTCGGGTTTGTCCATGACTCCATGGCATGGTCATCAACTCATTGTAGCTAGCTTATCTATTGTTGCCTCTATACGATGCGTTTGTAGATAAAGCCACATAAGATACTCTGTGAGCAGATATTATTTGATTCCGCGCCCTTCTCTTGACTCTAAAGTCTTGACCTCCTCATACGCGGGAGCCGACGTGAATCTAAAGATTACAAAATATTCTCACCTTATACTATTCCAACACATTTTCTAACATTATTCTTTTCCAAATTCTTCAACCACCTTAACGAATATTATAATACTTTTCAGTCTAGTCGTCTGTACAAGGTTTACTCTATCACTGTTTTCACATATCCGGTGACTTTTATTGTTCACATAGTAACTACTCCGTATAATAAATTAACACATCAATTTTCTTAGACATAGTAACTATTTTTTGAATTAAAGTAATCCTATATTTTTAAAATCATATTATTCAAGCACAACATGTACTAACGACATCCATTTGATACATAATAATTTTAATAAGCACGTCAAAATAAATTGGAATGGAATATTTTTGTTTGATTGAGTATAGGAAGTTAGAATTCTCATGAGAAATTTTACTTACCTAGGTAAGCAACTTTTCCATTTTGGAGGGAAGTTTCACATCGAAGTTTACTTCCTATGCTCATGTCAACCAAACAACTAATTCGCTCTTCACTTCCTAGGAAATAAATGAGACTTCTCGTGTATTAAAATATCAACCAAATTAGTCTCTAGTGTCTTTACAGATTGATCCATTTTTATTTTTGCTTTATAAAAGTTACATCAAGTGATTTGCGTATTAGTATGTGAAATTCTTCACTGTAAATAGGTGAAGAAAGTTTATGTAAATTGGAATTTAAATAAATAGAAAATGGAGCAATCTTTTAAAAACGAATGGAGTGTTCCATATGGTTGACAATGGATACTAATGTAATCTCTCTCTGCCTCTAACAATAGCCAGAAAGCCATGGTCCCATATTTGTTAGCCCCCTTTCAATCTTATCTTATACACAATTCAACTCAATCGTATGAAATGGGTCCCACATTATGGTTGACACGTCCACATTGAGGCCGCATAAACTAACCTTTTCCCAAAACTGTTCAAGTATTCCCTTAATTTTATTGCCAAGGGACCCAAACTTAACGTCACAAGTGCGGATCATATCCTTATCTCCATCATTGAAGGCCCACCAAAGCCCAGGCCCATTTCCACTTGCCATCTTCTTTGTTTTATTTTGCTTTTTCTTTCATCACTATTTCGTCATTTGTTTTTTCATTATTCCTAGGAATAGGAATAATAAATAATTTGTCCATTTGTTGATTAGTTTAGAAACGTCATTATCACTTTGCGTAAGTTTCGGGGTTTAGTCATAATTCATTAAGTGTAGTCCAACAATATTTCAGCTGTATAGAAATAGAATCATTACAATGTCTTCTGCCCTTTTTGACCTGCAATAATCAAGGAAATAACAAAGAAATTAGTAATGCACCTTCATATGAATGATCAAATACAGAATCGACTATTTTAGAATAAATTCATAACAAATGATCAACCAAACCATGTAGTAACCCAAACAGGACATACACAAAACACACATACACATACACATACACATACACATATGAAGTACACTACACGGACACAATACACTACGCTACACACAATACACATACACACATAATACGTATACTACATACATATACATAATATATATACGGAGTACTATACAATAAGGCCAAAATATTTATTTTAAAATAAAAAAAAACACTCACACACACAACAACACAAGACACAACACACACAGGGCATACGTGGTAGTTTTAATTACGGAGTAGTGGAATTTGCGATTAAATCGCTTAACCACACAAAAGAAGAAAAAAAACGAAAACCCTAAATTGGCTAAAATTGAGGGGTCCAAATTCCAAAAAATCCAAGGCCAAAAAAAATAGGCATTAGAATCTGAGAATCACCGGAAAAATATAGGGATTGAGCAATCGAATTTCAACAACTCCGGATTCTCAGTAGTATACACAGAACTTGCTGCTACTATATTTTACAGAACTAATTACATTGACCCCATACAAAAACTATAAAGGCCGATTAATATATTTTTTTTAACGTTTGATCATATTGCCAAAAAAATTTACTCTGTATATATTGTTTAATTACTTCAGAAATTTAAGGGAGGAAAATAATATTGTTTTATTGAAAAATAATTTAGTGCAAACGGATGAAGTATGAAGAAGGCCGAAAATTGGCTTGAATATGGCAAGGATGGTAGTAGTAGCAATCCCGAACGACACCGTATGGAACTCTTCTCGCTGGTGGAGAAGGTCGTCGAACAGCTGGCAACGGTGGTCTATGGTTGACAAATCTGTGACGATCGCCGTTTGTAGGAGAGAGATCAGCGCCAGAACACGACGACGAAGAAGATGAAGCTGGTGACGTTGAGAACGAGGTTTTTGGAGGTGATAGAATTGCTCTGACCTTCAACTCTTTACCGGAAATCGACGACGCTCTGTTGTATTCTTCGAATACATTGACGAGATCGTCGTCGGATTTGATCGAAATTAGAACATCGAGATCTTCGCTCGGTAGCTGACATCGGAGACTCACCGAATAACCGCATAGATTCTCGAGCTTCGTCATTAATTCTGTAAAATCAACCAAAAAACGCTTAATCCATCAGTTCTAGAACCTTCAAATCGACACAGATTGAACAAAACTTGAAAATTTCGATACAGAAAACGCGATATTAAGAGAGAAAAAGAGGCTCACCGGAGAAGGATATGGAACGATGAACGGAGACAACGCGAGTGAGGCCGCCGACGTAACGAAGTTGACCATCAGAAGGACGAGGGAGAATTTTTCCGCCATAGCTGCATAGAAATTTGATTGTATTTGAGGTGGAAGTAAGGTTTAGGGTTTTTTGTTGGACCTCCATTGTAGGAAGAGAGTTAGAGAGAGAGGAGAGAGAAACTTAGAGGTTTTGAAGGTTTAGAAGTCAAGTGGTTGCTTCAAACCGCTGAGGCTCAGGGGTGGGAGGTGAATTTATAGCGCGAGGTTGAGGAAGAAAAAAGGAAAGAGGGTGGCCCACAAGAAATAATTTAATTGGAGAAGTAATTAAATATTTATAGGTTCCTTGAAGTTCGAAAAGAATTAGGAAAAGAGGTTGGGGGTGCGGAGTTCTTTTGGAAATTAATTAATATTCGGATATTCTGTTTTAATTTTTTTATGGAACAAAATATGGGAATGGGTCGTGATTTTTGTTATGTTGTTGGAAGTTAAAGGGAAAAACTGAAAAAAAAGGAATAACAATATAGAATAGTCATGAGTACTAGAGCTGTCAAAACAGGTCATCGGGTCGGATTTGGGTCGGGTTATCTCGGGTCTCGGGTCATGATCAGGTCGGGTCGTGTCGGGTCAATATTCCATCCGGGTTGAGTTCGGGTTCGGTCGGGTCGGTTTCAGGTCGGGTCATGTCGGGTTTCTTCCTATCCCGGGTTCAGGTCAGGTTCGAGTCGGGTCACATTTCGGTCAGGTTTGATTTCGGGTTCGGGTCTTATCGGGTCGGGTTTAAGTCGGTTTGTAGCAGGTAATTTCGGGTTCGGGTCTTATCGAGTCGGGTTTAATTCGGTTTGCAATACAATTATTTTCGGGTTCGGGTCTTGATTTGGATCGGATAATAATTGGATCAGATAGAATTCAGGTCGGGTCAAACTCGGGTCTGATAATTAACTTATACATTTTAATTATTTTGTATTGTAAAAAATATTGTTTAACTTATTTTAGAGTTAAATTTTTTATAGACCAAATAATCGCGTGTTTTTGTCAAGTCAATACATATATAAAGTGAATATGGATTACGAACCAATGATCGATTTGGTCGTCTCAAAATGTGAAAGTGAAAAACATTTACTCCTGCAACTTGAATTTCATTTTTGGAATGAGGGGTAAGTGAGTGGGTCTCGAGCCAATGCAAGTCTCCTGTGTGATAGTGTAACCGTTTTTCTCGTTGTTGAGCACATTGACATAGGTCGCGCAGACAAAGAGAAAGACTGTCAGTTAAGATGTTAGATTCAATTTCTACCTTTCATCTCATCCAAATTGCAAAAAATAACTCGAAATTATTGTAAAAACAAAACTAGTTTTACTTTACTTTTGTTTATTTATATAAAAACGTTAATTTGTTAAGTTTTAATTTTTTTCGCATTTTATTTTTCAGTATCTAGTAATAAATAATTAAAATAGATTTATCGTTGAATTTAATATTTGGTCGTGTCTATGACAAGTCGGGTTATCAACAGGTCGGGTAAAACGGGTTATCACAGGTTGGGTAAATAACAGATTTCATCGAGTTACAATCGGTTTCGGGTTGTCATCGGGTCGGGTATCGAATCGGGTTCGGGTCATTGTTCGGTCGGGTCAGTTTACGTTATTTTTTTACGTTTTTGCGCGCATGTGATTTTGGACCGAAGAACCCCCGGCCCGCACCCACCATTTGAATCAAATATCCCTCACATGCCTCATCGACATCTAGTCTCTTTCACTCTTGTTTTCCATCACTACTCCAATTTGTTAGAATCCTCATATATTTAGGGTTCTAGTATGCTAAAAAAACTAGAGTATGTGTTACGTTAAGAAACTAATATTACCGTGTTCTATGTTATGATTTACCACATTAGTTCCCTAAACTAACTCATACAATGATCTCTCAGTATAATAGAATCCCGAACAAACAATGACTCTAACAAATCCGCCTGTCATTTTCTCGGCGACAATTAGTACAACTTGGTCCAGTGACTCCTATACAAACCCTCGGTTTTAACCACTAGGTACACCGTACACCTCGTAAAATAAGTATAACCGAGATTCGATCTTAAATTTTACATACCAACATCTCAAAACTTTACCAATTAAATTAGTTGACCTCGAAATATACATCAAATACCGAATTTCTACCTAGATACACCGTACACCTCGTTAATTAAGTTATGATTAGTTAGATGTTTAATCATCTAAACGAGGAAATGCCGCAACGTACAAGCAACAATGATGTGAAGACGCCACAATTGATGGTCCAACAGTTACAAATCGATGTCCCAAACAAATGAAGATTTTTTTTAAATATTCTTAGCATCTTAAAATCGATCATTCTAATTAACAACGTCTAAAACGCTTATACATCCCCAATAAATAACATTAAAGACTCACTCATTTCTTGCATATCAAATTAATCAAGTTCTCTAAATAGAATTAAGGGTGAAAATTAATGGGGAATCTTGCATGTTCTTTGTCTTTATGAAAAGTTATATATGTTCGACTCAAATTTTTTTCCCCGTCCCATGTTAAATCGCAAATTGTTGATTGTTACCCTTTTATCTTTGAAAAAAGGTATATATAATTAAACTAGTTTTTACCCCGTGCGATGCACGAGTATCTTAATTTAAAAAAATCGGTTACATCGTTTATGTAATATAAAGTAGTGTACACAAATTTTGAAATAATAAAATGTGAAGCATTTGGAGTATAGTGAAATCAAATTTAGAATGTGACATAAATAAAAGTAATTTTGAAATAAAGTGAATATCTACTTAAGGAGGAGAAGTGAAAATGATGGATATAAATGATGATTTAACAAAAAAATAAAATAATAAAAAAGATATGACACATGGCGTCACTTTATACAAACATTGTGTTTTAAAATATTAGTATAGATTTAATCAATTTTCTACGACGTAGTTAATTAACATTGTTATGTGGTAAATGCATGCATTATACTTCGTATCATTAACTTATCAATAATTCAATATATGTTTCCATCAAAGAAATAAAAAAACTAATAGACTAAAATATTAATCATATTACATATGCCGGATTAGAATTTCGTTTGATCCAAGTTATTTTGTATTTGTTAGTTTGACTTGTCGTATGACTATTTTATTAATGAACTAATTTATACCTTAAAAAAAAAACATATGCTACTCTTATGCTAAACGTATGCTAATGAACTTTAGGCTAATCTTATTGAATAACATTGACTAAAATATTAATCATATTACATAGTCTATTAAAAACTGTTAAGATATGTTAAGATATTAGATATTATTCTGTGAATATTCTGTAGAGTCCTAACTATGGTATGTTACCTAATGTGTACCTAGGGTTTAGGTAACTGAGTTGTACTATATATACGTGTGTGATTAATGAGAATGATACGAGATTACACAATATTTGACATGGTATCAAGAGCCTAGGTTAAAAATCCTAGTTTTTTTTTTTCCGCAATAATCTGAGAGAGTGTAGCCGAGTATTGAGAACAGCGAATTTCTTCGCTTGTTGAGTATCGAGATTAGGAGTTAACCATTCCTTAAGTATCACCATGAGTTCCAATGAGGAGGCACCATCAAAGGTCATCGCCGCCGCCGTCGACCTAGACTACTATCTCGGGTCAGGCGACGGTCCCGGTATTGTTATCACCCCTGTGAAACTAAGAGGAGCATCGAACTACGATGAATGGGCCAAAGCCGTTCGTCGCTCGATGATTTCAAAATTCAAATTTGGATTTCTTGATGGTTTTGTGAAGGAACCCATTACGGATGCAACGAAGATGAAACATTGGATTGCGGTCAATTCGATGGTGGTGTCTTGGATCACAAACACCATAGACGAGAGTTTGCGTTCGAATCTGGAAGATTTTGATATTGCTCACGAGTTGTGGTGTCATTTGAGGACGCGGTACTGCGTCGTGTCGGGAACTAGGGTCTGCCATATTAAGATGGCTCTGAGTGGCTGCAAGCAGGGCACGTCTGAGGGCGTCATGGAGTACTATGGCCGCTTGTCGAAGGTATGGAAGGAGTAGGTACAGTATGCACGAGTTCCAAGGTGTATATGTGCGGGTTGCACGTGCAACATAGCGAAGCAGGTGGGGGACATTCATGATGAAGATCGTCTGCACTATTTCTTAATTGGCCTAGACGATCACTATGAAGCCATTCGTGCACAACTGTTAGCAAGATCGCCGTTGCCAGGCCTCGACGAGGCATACCAGACGGTTATGAATACCGAGACCATGCGCGCCAAGGCAACGAGAGGTAAGGAGAGTGTCATGGCGTTCAAGGTCGAGACTAAGGGTCGGTCGAGGTCGGGAGATGCGAGTGACAGATTTTGTGGTCATTGCAATCGTGAGGGTCATGAGGAAGAAACTTGTTATCAGCTGATTGGTTTTCCCGAATGGTGGGATGAAAAGAAACGAGGTGGTAGAGGGCCTGGTCGAGGAGGCAGGACGTCGATTAGAGGAGGCAGAGGAGCTCGTGGGGCAGCGTCGTCGACCAGTGGTGTCGCTCGCGCCAATGCCGTGAGTAATACCACAGCAGGGGCGACAACCACTGTGACGAGTGGAGGCGGATTGCAGGGAGCAGTGACGACAACCAATCATGAGCTTGTTGGTGTGACGAAGGAGCAAGTCCAGCAAATAGTTGACATCTTATCACGACCACCAAACAAGTTGCAAGGTAATCTTGATTTACGATGGATTGTTGACAGTGGGGCCTCACGTCATGTGACGGGTGATATTTCAATTCTGAGAAATATCAAAACATCGAGTAATCAACAGGTTGTGTTACCAGATGGTCAACCTGCAAATTCAAATCAATATGGTTCGGTGGTCTTGGAGGATGGTTTTGTGCTCGATAACGTTCTATTTGTGCCTAAATTGAACTGCAATTTAATTTCTGTAACTCAATTAAGTGACGAATTACATTGTGCTGCTCAATTTACTAACAAAATGTGTGTTCTTCAGGACCGCTCGACGAGGATGGTGATTGGCGTGGGTGATCGACAGGAAGGACTATATTTTTTCCGTGGGGCTCCAAGGGTTCGTGTGCTAGCAGTGGAGTGTGTGGTCGAGTTGTGGCACCAACGTATGGGGCATCCGTCGGAAAAAGTGTTGCAGTTACTTCCTCCTATGAGTCATAAGATTAGGAAGAATAAAAACATTTGTGATGTATGCCCACGGGCGAAACAATGTAGGGAGATTTTTCCAAATAGTGATAGTCGTGCAAGTCGCCCATTCGACCTTGTTCATCTTGATTTATGGGGCCTTACAAAACACCCTCGTCGAGTGGGGCGAAGTATTTTCTTACCATTGTGGATGATTATTCTAGGGGTGTGTGGATTTATTTATTGTGCAATAAAATAGAAGTTGAATCGTCGTTTCTTAATTTTGTTGCCATGATTAAATGCCAGTTTAATCGATCCCTGAGAGTTGTTCGCAGCGACAATGGTACTGAGTTTAATTGTTTGCAAGGTTATTTCTTTAAAAATGGGATTCTGTTTGAGTCGTCATGTGTTGGGACACCTCAACAGAATGGGAGAGTCGAGAGGAAGCACCAACATATTTTGAATGTTGGGAGAGCGTTACGGTTTCAAGGGAATCTTCCTATAAAATTTTGGGGGGAATGTATTCTGGCTGCTTGTCACTTGATCAATCGTACACCTACACCGGTCCTTGACAATAAAACCCCTTATGAGATGTTATTTGGAAAACCACCATCGTATGTGTCTATCCGGGTATTTGGGTGTCTGTGTTATGCATATAATCTCCGGAGTAAAGGGGATAAGTTTGCGTCTCGTGGTCGCAAATGTGTGTTTCTGGGTTACCCGTTTGGCAGGAAGGGATGGCAACTGTACGACCTGGAGACACACGAGTTCTTTGTCTCAAGGGATGTAAAATTTCATGAACGGACGTTTCCATTCGCAGACACGTCGACTATGTTGCCTGCAATGCATGATGGTGGTGGGGTGCTTGACCAGTGGGGTTTGGATGAGAGTGGGACTGGATGTACTCAGGAGGTGTCGCCTGCAGGTGACAATGAGGAAGTGTCGTCACCTGCAGGTGCCACAGAGGAGGTGTCGTCGCCTGCGGGTGACACGGAGGAGGTCTTGTCGACTGTGAGGGAGGAAAAACATGATACACCTAGTCGAGGTGAATCAGACGTCGTCTCAGGTGTAGATGAGACGACGGGTAGTGATGAGAGTGAGACAAGGCAGTGTGTGGAGAATACGGAGTTAGGAAGGGGGAAGCGTGTGAAGTTTCCGTCGACAAAGCTGAAAGACTGTGTGATACATACAATATGGGAAAAATATAGTACTTCCGACAAAACACCTACGGCGTCACCACCCTCAGGTACTCCTTATCCTATCACATATTTTGTTAATTATGAGCGTTTTTCGTCAAAGCACAGGCATTATATAGCAGCATTGCAAGAAGGGCAAGTTCCTAAGAGTTTTAAACAAGCGATGCAACATGAGGGGTGGCGTCAGGCAATGGCTGCTGAAATCGACGCGTTGGAGGAACAGGGGACATGGACGTTGGAAAATTTGCCGGAAGGGAAGAAAGCACTCGGGAGTAAATGGGTGTATACTGAGAAGCGTGATGAGGATGGGAATTTGTTGAGACTGAAGGCTCGATTGGTATGTTTAGGGAATCATCAGGAGGAAGGGTTGGATTATAATGAGACATTTGCTCCCGTCGCGAAGATGGCGACAGTTCGAACTTTCCTAGCTGTCGCAGCTGTCAAACAGTGGGACGTGCATCAGATGGACGTCCACAATGCGTTCTTGCACGGTGACTTGGAGGAAGAGATCTATATGAAGATTCCTCCTGGATCCCAGAAGAATCACTTTGACAAAGTGTGTCGAATGAGAAAGTCGTTGTATGGGTTGAAACAAGCACCTAGATGTTGGTTCCAGAAGTTGTCGACGGCATTGACGCACTATGGATTTCGACAGTCGCTGTCCGATTATTAGCTCTTTATTCTGTCTAAAGGTACGTTGCAGCTGAGTGTGCTCATTTATGTGGACGACATGATTATCGCAGGCAATAACAAGTTTGCGCTGGAGAGTTTTAAGGCATACTTGAAGGAGTGTTTTAAAATGAAAGACCTCGGGGCTCTGAAGTACTTCCTTGGGTTAGAGGTGGCACGAAGTAGTCAAGGGTTCTATGTATGTCAGAGAAAATATGCCCTCGACATCATCTCAGAGGCCGGATTGTTGGGAGCAAAGCCTGTGGACTTTCCCATGGAACAGAATCATAGGTTGGCATTGGCAGACGGGCCAGACCTGTCGGACGGTGAGCAGTATAGGTGTCTGATCGGACGTCTGGTTTATTTGGCTGTCACGCGACCAGACGTTGCCTACTCTGTACATGTCCTATCTCAATTTATGCAAGCACCAAAGGAGGCACATTGGGAAGCAGCTTTGCGAGTAGTGAGATACTTGAAGAAATGTCCGGGTCAAGGTATACTACTTCGGTCGGACAGTGCGTTGCAGTTGGAGGGGTGGTGCGACTCGGATTGGGCAGGGTGTCCAATGACGCGTCGGTCGGTGACTGGATGGTTTGTGTCACTTGGTATGTCGCCAGTTTCTTGGAAGACCAAGAAACAACATACTGTTTCTCGGTCATCTGCTGAGGCAGAATATCGATCGATGGCAGCTCTGACGTGTGAGTTGAAGTGGTTGAAACAACTACTACGCGACTTAGGGGTGACACACGACCAAGGCATGAGGATGTATTGCGACAGTCAGTCTGCGTTGCATATTGCACAGAATCCGGTGTTCCATGAAAGGACAAAACACATCGAGTCAGATTGTCATTTCATTCGAGATGCAATCAAGGAAGGGATCATCAGTCCGTCGTACGTGTCGACGAAGGTTCAGTTAGCAGATATCTTCACCAAAGCGTTGGGGAAGGCGCAATTTGAGTTTTTTTTGAACAAGATGGGCATTCGAGATCTACATGCTCCACCTTGAGGGGGGATGTTAAGATATGTTAAGATATTAGATATTATTCTGTGAATATTCTGTAGAGTCCTAACTACGGTATGTTATCTAATGTGTACCTAGAGTTTAGGTAACTGAGTTGTACTATATATACGTGTGTGATTAATGAGAATGATACGAGATTACACAATATTTGACAAAAACAATTCAATATATGTACACGATATATCTGTTGAACTTGAACAAGCAAGTCGCAGTTCTTAGAGTGGGAATTGTATTCACTCGTATAATCCAAGTAGTTTATTCGAATAACGTACCTTGTCAAAAGATTTGAAAAAAAAAACTCATAAATGAACATTGAACAAGAGAATGTTCAAAATCAAAGCATGCAGTTGAAATTTAGTAACGTATTAAATCAGTTAGATGTAAACAAACAACGACAACAAAAAAAGAAAATATATAATCTTAATTGTTTAGAGAATATTGGTTTCTCCTAGTAATTTATAACTTAGATATACAAGGTGTAGAGTTATAAATCAAATTAGCTCTTGAGCCCGTTCAAAGAACGGGCAGTTACACATATAAGGATTATTTAACCGTTTTTGAAAGTTTCAATTTTATCAAGGGTTTGTTATTTAAGTGGAAATACATGATTTTAATAGATGTAGAATTTGAAGGTTGAAATATTATATAAATAAATTTAATAGTAAATTCATATCGAGTGTTAAAGAGGGAGATGAGGTGAAAATGTTGATGAATAAATGTATGAAGTAGTGAATTGATATTGAATGACAATAGTAAAGTGGAAGAGGCTTTAGAGTTGTAAAAATAACAACAAAAGGAAAATTGGAAAAACTAAATTGATTGATGAAAGAAAAAGATGCCACGTGGCATCTAATAAGCTATGGTTATGCTTTTTAAATACTAGGTATAGATGAGTGGGTGACAGATATGACTCATACCAAATTTCAGGTATCAAATAAAAGAAAAATGCTCGTTCAAGAACAAAACCGACATGTAACACCTAATATTAGAATCATCTCTTGCCTATGTCAAAAAAAAAATATCATCTCTTAACTTTGTGTCAACCTCATGATTCTAATAAATGCATACGTACTAAGAATAGTCTGGTATTCAAATCTTGAAATATCAATTAAAAGTTTGTCCGATATCCAGATCATTACTGATAATCTCGATCAATTGTTAATTAATTTGGTCGAGTCTAGCCCACTCCTGATAATCTTTATTGGTCGTAAATCAATAAGCCTTTGTCATCGTAAGAGAGATTGACACATAAAACTATATGATCGGATAGGTTAAAGTGGGGATCGTAGACTCGTAGTATTGTATACCCTACATGATATGAGTCATTATATGAGTATTGAGTCTATTGACTATTGAACTCGATTGTTCGTAAGAAGACATAAGTTTGTCCCTCAAAGAATTGACAAAAGGTGGTTGCATGCATGTACGTTAAGGTTACTATCTATCTTTCTGTAAGATAAAAATAATTAAGGACAGTTCTAGATCAAACCTTAACAAACCACATGATTGGGTGTCTATACGATGCATCAAACTGGGCCAAGCCATTAACAACCATCCACGTATGTACTTTAATTAATAATTACTATGTTAATTACTTTTCACTTTGCACCAAAGATTATTTCTAGAGCTCTCGTACAATTTATCCACGTAGTCAATTAATTTAACTGGATATTCTGTTTGTGTTTCGGGGTTGAAACGATATTATGAGCGTCCTTGGTATCTTGAGTTCCGGTCTCGTGCGGTGCCTGCAAGATGAACTCCGGGCCAAGGGGGGGTCCCCAAGGCGGAGCCTCCGACGCTCAAGTCAGTACAATTGATGTATAAAATGAGGTGTTTAGGGGAGAGAGAGTAGGGTGGCTTCTCTAGGGTTAGAGAATGACCCCTTTACCTTGCCCTTTGAGGGGTATATATAGTGCCTTTGTTGGGCCTTTGAGGCCTTGTAAGGGATATTGGGCTTGAGTGGATTTTATTGGCTTTTAGGTTAAAATGGTGGGCCCATTTTAACACCCCAACAGTTTGTATTGAGCCTCTCATAATATATGTAATATTTGGATGTTCTTGTTTCCCATTTTTTCATCGTTTTTGTAAAATACTATGGTACACTTGACGTACAATGCATGTATATATGTATAAATTATAATACGAACTTATGCACGACACACTTTAAAAACCGCCCTTTAAAAGTTGTCGTATGTGTGTAAGGTTATCAAAATCGTGATTTTATTTTGAATTAATAGTCGGAAGGGACTCTTAGAATCGAGTCGTAAGATTCTACGAACAAATATAATCCGGATTTTATTCTCAAATTTTATTTAGAGTGCTTATATTATGGGTGAAAAACTTAATAATTGAAACATATAGTTGTTTAATAGCTAAATAAGCAATAATTAACAATATTTAATTTATCTATTAATAATTTTCTGGTATGATTTAAATTAATGAGGTTTTCGCTAGTCAATAAAAATTGTAGAATCGTAAATCTAATCGTTGACCATATTTGAATCGTAGAATCTTACAATTCTACGATTTGAATCGCGATTTTAATAACCATGCATACAATCACGTGCGTGTACGCTTGTTAATACAGAGTAGTGAATAGCAGAGGTGGAGTCATAATTTTTTTATCGCGGTGTGGACATTATAGTAACAAGCTAAAATGTACTTACACATATTTATTTTTATAAGAGCATACTACATTTTAAGGGATTTTTCCCTTTGGGGTGTCAATGGTCACCCATACACCTCAGTGGATAGCTTAAGGTTTTTTTAGTACGTAGTGGTTTAGTTCGTTTGCCAGCTAGTTGATTAATTATTAGTATAGATTTAATTAAGCTACACTTTTGTTGTAACTTGATTAATTTACGTATTACAACTCCATTATTATTAGTCCAAACACATAAAATTTGACATAAACCCGACATAAATCCACATTTGATTTGCGATCTACACATTATACTATAATCAATAAATGAATGAATGAATGGTCACTATACTTTGCTTTATAAGCATAATAATGATACTTAGTGAATTAGTTAGGCCATAAATTACGAATACGTGTCTCAACCTTGTTTTATGGGTTCGTCAAAAAGAATATAAATAAAACCATAATTATATTATATGATCCTAAATTATTGCAAATTCCAGAAATTAAATAATTTTTTGGGTGATGATAAAGGTCGCAAGTTTGGACAACATTTAGTTGTCACAATCTTACGTGTCGCAGTTTAATTGGTACATATAGGTGCCACGTAGGCTATGTGTCATCAGGATATTTTTACTATCAATTCAATATTTTTACTATGAAAATATGTAAATAGATTAATCGATATAAAAAAGGAAACAAATTAGAATATTAAAATTTTCTTACCTTTTTTGAAACATGTATAATAGATTATATAAGTTAAATATTTTAGTTTCCAATTTAAATCATGACACATAAGCATGTCATGTCATCATTGTGACACGGCTTAAAGGTCGCGTGTTGCGACCTTTATCATTTTCGTAATTTTTTTTAAAAAAATAAATAAATATGTTTTGTGAGGTAAAGAAAAGGGGGAAGAAGAAGTGGCTGAAGGAGAGCTGACACAAAGCTCCAATACCAAACAGTATTCAATTAGACTGAAACTGAATTACCTGATGAGTGAATGACAATATTCAAGTGCATGTGATTGTTTTAAATGATGAGGTCGATTGATGTTGGTCTGCACACCAAAATTACTCCATCTGTCTATGGATAATAGGGAGGTTTTCTAAAAATATACATCCGAATTTGTCTGTTTATGATGCTAACGTGTTTTATTAGTACAAATTAGTTTGTTATTGGTTGTGGTGATTGCCAATAACGATTTTGTTAGTACCTATTTTTTTTTATTATTAAGAGTAGTGATTGGTTGTGTATTGGTAGTAGTAACTATAACATATAAATGTATGCCAATAACATAATACAGAGTAACTTGTGCCTATAAAGCATATGTTAGCATCCAACATGGACTGGCTCGGGTATTGTCAGAGACTTCCTCAAACAATATGTAGTGCGGACAAACGTATCTTTCGGTTCGGATTACTTGGGTTCATGCAAGTCATACTTGAGCGATAATTCGTTCAATTTTAATTGACCGACTCAAATTGGACGTAAATTTTGTTTTTGTGGAAAATTGATCAATTTTAATCGTGTTATATTTTTGGGCCGGGTCAGTATGATTAATTTTTGCAGGTCTAATACACTGATCTCATGTCAGATTAAGGCTATTTTTATAAAATAAAATGTATGGCTCTAGATTTCGTTCAACCTTGAGCTAACCCTCATGTTAGGATTACAACCCAAGTCCCACATGGAAAACACAAGGAAGTGTTACAATTCTTATAAGTGTCCATTTAACTCCATTAGTATAAAGCCTTTTGGAAATGCGCCTAAAAAATAAAAACAAATTCATGTTGCGATAATGTGAGAGGTTGGTGGCATGCGGCCCAATAAGTTGGACGTCCCATTGAGTAACATGTGGGAAAAGTTACTAAATAAAATATGGGGCAATCTTTTAACGACGGAGAGAGTATTACTAAAGTGTATTAGCTACATCCATTGTACAATAAATGCAATATTTTGGCTTTCATACTTATCAACGCTCATCTTTGACCACTATTTTATTTGATTATCTATTAGTTAATTAAAAAACTAATCTAACAACATATTACACATTAATTTTTTAAAATATATTAGTAAAAAAGGAGCTAAAGTTTATTAGTAAACAGTGCAAAAAGTCAAGATAACGTACCTATTATAACACAAAGGTATTATGACTAGTATCTAAGGGACGTTTGGTTAGGGGTCTTCAGGAAAGAAAAAGAGAATGATGGATTTTTTTTTTTATTAGTAAGTAAAATGGGTCCGAGATAAGTGAGAGAAATAATATAAATGAGTGATTTCCTATATTTTATAGAAATGATGCAAGTAATTTAGAACCTATAAGGAAAATGGTGCAAGAAAATTGATCGAGAAGGAAAATATAATTTGATTTTGTACCCGTAAATGGTTTAATGAAATAACTTATATATATTTTTAGAAACTTTCTACAATTTGATTTGGTACCCGTAAATGGTTTTATGTTACCAAACACATTTATATAAACAAGTACTCATATCCGCAGTCAAATCTGCTAAACAAAAAGGTAATCAGCTAACTGATAATGCAAACAGTAAACAAATAAGCTCTAACCTCTAGTTGCCAAACAGGGCCTTAAGCTTTAATGTTTGGGGTTGTAAACAATATGTATTGTTTAGGCCTTAGTTTTTGGTATACGGTTCATTTTGTAACCTCTTAAGTTTGGACTTTGGTCTTAATTATATAAGTATGTGTAATCGGTATGTGTTTTAAAAAAATAGAGCGTTAATCGGGGGCAAAAACGGCAAGAAATAAATATGTTGCTTGAAAAATAAAGGAGAAACCAAAAGGGATGACGGACGATGTTTGTTGACGGTAAATTGAGGCTTAATTGCCGTTGTAATATACGTTTTAAACCGTATGTTTTGAAATTTAAATGAATTGAAATTTGATTTTAATTTTTCAATCGCAAATATCACAAATCATTGTTTTTTTTTTTGTTAGAGAGAGTTAAATCTCATCATCTTCCATTACCAACTTCCACCATCCTAAATTACTCCTTTTTTCCCCTTTTCTTGGATTTATTTGTGTATTCAAAGAAATATGTGCACTATAAATCAAATAAAATACACACATTTGATCTAGGTTATAACTAAGAATTGAAACAAGTGAAAAAAACATACAAGAGGGAAAATGTGATGCAAGAGAAACAATGCCCATCTAGTGTTGAACCCACCATGGCCTCAATTCAGTATTTCAGCCTGCAAAATGTTTCACTAAAATTGAGAAATCTACAAAGTAAGGCAAAATAATGGGAAAAAACAATCAGAAATCAAGGAATTGGAGTGGAAAGAAGAGGACATGTTGGAACCTTGCGAGAGAAATTGTCAGCAAGAGCAGAACCCCAACCACTAGGGCTGAAGGGTTGTTGTGTGATGGAGTCCCCAAATAGTATGATTTGTGGCCTCATGCCTTTCATCTTTGATCCACTGTGATTCGGAGAGATGGGCAAAGAAGTGAAAAGCCATTCATGAATGAACCAGTGAAAGTTGGGAGTTGGAATGTGTCGTCGATAAATTGATGAACAAATTGGGGTGTGTTCGAACTCGAATCTTGTCTATTTCTGTTAGCCCTTTTTTAAAATCCAACTTAACTATTTTTGGGCGATAAAGGGGAGAAAAGAGGTCAAAAAAAGATAAAATCATCTTTTAAAGTTACAGTTTTTGAAATAACTATCTTATATGTTTTTTTTAAAATAATCACCTTAAACTTTCTTTTTTTTATGAAATCACCACCAAATGTTAATGGACGTCCAAAATTCTGTTAGTTGGGCCCACAACCAACGACCCAAAATTTAGTTTCCCTCCATTTTCACTTGATACTCTCTTTATTCTCCTTCTTTACCGTTCTTTTCATCTTCCAACCAATTTCTTCCTCATTACTGCTTTTCACGCTCCCCCCTCATTTATTCTCTGTACTTTTTGTCCTCAACCCCACAATTCGAACATCTCTCTCCTCCATCTCTGTCAAATGCTCATTGGCAAGAAACATAGATAATGCACAAAGGCATATACCTTCCTTATGTACCTCAACCCAACTCTAAATCTTACTAACCATACTTTCATGATACTATGGATAATGCAATTGAAAACCATTATCCAACATTGAACGATCAATTTGTGGTAATATCCACTACCGTCTAGCAGAAAATATTTCGAAAGTAGTATCAATTCAATCAACCAGTTTGAGTTAACACAAGTCATCGAGTATTTATCAAGAAGAATTCAAGGTTGGGGACCAAGAGCATCTCCATGTGTGTGCTTTAATTGGTGGGAAAAGGACGATTAAACTATTAAACTATAACCCTAATCTCGAATTTGTTGATTAATTAGTAAAAAATCCGCTTTTGTTGATTGGTAACCCTAAAAAATTGATTTGTTGAAATTGATGCAATTTGATTAAACTATTAATTGAGTTTAAATCCCCAAATCGAAAAACCCCCCAAATTTTACAACTGAAGAACCCTAATTTCAATTTAGCACAATTTGTTTAAGAACGCGGACCATGCTGATAATTTGCGGGAAGTGCCGAAATTTTCTTGCTGATCTATGAATTATACTTGAAAAATAGGGAGAGGAATAGATTTAATTTGCGGTATTTTGATAAAAAAAATTGACAGAGGTTTGTTAATGGAGGAAGGGTTCATGGAGAGGAAGAAGGAAGGAAGAGAGGAGGGAAAAGGAATATGGTCATTGGTTGTGGGTCCCACTAACGGAAGTTTGGATGTCCGTTAACATTTGGTGGTGATTTTATAAAAAAAGAAAATTTAAGGTGGTTATTTAAAACAAAATATATACTTCGTATAAGGTGGTTATTTCAAAAAGTGCAACTTTAAAAGGTGGTTTTATCCAAAAAATCCTCAAAAGAATGAGAAATCGTAAGTCATAACGAATTAACGACTAAATTAACATTGTGTTTGGTAACCAAGTTAACATGGAAATCTGGCGAAAGTAAAACTATGGAAATGTGTAGAAAAGTAAATCTGAAGAAATATGTAGAAATCTCTAAATTTTGATTTGTTTGGCTAATTAATACGGAATTGGGGAAATCCACATATTTTTCACTTCTTTAGTTTTGTTTTCCACATATTTCCATAGTTTTTCCATCACTTTTGAGGGAAAAAGTGTGAAAAATAAATAGACAAAATATAACTAGTTGATTTCCGCAGATTTCCACACATTTCATTTTCTTCACTTTTCCATAGACAACCTAAGCTAAAATTATGAAAGTCTCATATTTCCACAATTTTACACACCTTTCCTCATTAAATCAGAGTTTTCAAACACACTGTAAAGCAAGGGCGTTATTTAGCTATCATAACATCTTTCGTTTGATTAGCTTTTCGATAATAGCGAGTAATAGAAAGGATAATTATGAAGTAAGTTTAATTAGGACAAACACGGGTTCATGTCGGGGGGGGGGAAGTTGACTGAATATAAAGTTTGCTAAATTTCATTCTAAAATCGATTCATTGGAAATAAAAGGAGTAGGCGAAGTATAAAGCTCTGCTCTTTTTTGCTTAACTACAGTTCCAGGATTTATTGCAGTTTAGTTCATTTCAATTCGGTTCAGATTAATTCAATTCAATTTAACTTAGTAGTAGTAGTGGTGGTGGTGGTGGTGCTTTGAATTAGAGGGTTTTTTTTTGTTGCGATTTTATACGAATTAGGAGTGTTTTTTGTTGGAAATTTTCTGCAAATTAACAAGATAGTATTGGATCTTTGCGAATGTTTTTGGTGATATAATCTTGATTTTTGCTGATTTTTCTAGGACGTAAAGGTTGATTTTTTGGGTTTAAGAAAGAAAAAGAGAAGAGAAGAAGAAGGGTTCCTCGGTGGTTGTGGGTTGCGATGGAGTTCACAAATTTGGAAGACGCAGCGAGAGAGAGAAAAGAGCAGAGATGATGGAATTTGGAGGATTGGCAGCGGGAGAGAGAAGGGAGTAGAGTTGACAGATTTGCAAACTCCCTAGGAAGAAGAAGGAGACAAAACAAAGGAACAAGAAAGAGAAACAAAAAAGAAAGGAAACAAAAGAATAATGTTAACGGAGACTTATGAATGGACGGAAAATGCTCATTAAGGGCATTTTGTGTTATTTTTCAAAACCTCAGGGGTATTTGGTGCATTTTGGAAAGTTTAGGGGTATTTGGTGAATTAAAGCAAACATCAGGGGCATTTCATTAAAAATCCGTAAAAGGATTATTATTATTATTATTATTATTATTATTATTATTATTATTATTATTATTATTATTATTATTATTATTATTATTATTATTATTATCGTGTAAAAATATCACATAAAGTTGGATGGGAGTCCAGAAACAATTTGTGCTCCCACCCCTTTCTGAATGCAAAAACTCAATTTATGAAAGATAAAAGCATCACTCTTAACATTGTTAGAGTGACTAATAGAGAGACTTGATACGCGAAAGTGTGTCCAATGCCTCTTTATCTAATTCCCCGAACGTAGAGAAAGCAAATGGGATAAACTTGTATCCCGTTGTCCTCACATTTAGACGCATACTTCTTCTTTGTCTTCCCCACAACATTGTGCAAGGCAACCCCAAGAACCCAAGAACTCGCACCTATACCAACAAAGGGAGAGATGTCAGTCACATCCAAACATGTATCTTTACCTTGGAACCAATTAAACAGTAGAAGGTCTGCAGGTCTTACCAGCCTCTGAGAAGAAACCCATAGGATCCCCCTTACGCACCATGATCCCAACTTTGGAGCAAATATCAACAAGAATATCACGGACCAAATTATACATGAACTTCACACCCACTTCACTAGAACAGTGGACAACGTTAACATAATCTCCCAATTGGTCCATCCTAGGAGCATTGCAACTCGGGCAGAGACTACCTTCGGAGAACATAGGTGTTGTAAGTCTATAGAACAACACATAGTGGAATTGACGATGGTTCATCATCTTCCCCAAGCCGTCAATAAGAATGGTGAACATAAAATCTTGTGCGTGTTGGGCATGGATACAACTGAGAACAACAACTTGCCTTTGGCTTAACATGTGCTTCCTCCGTTCCGCAATAGATGCATTGTTTCTCTTTTGGACACAATTCATTAACTAACTTTGACAATTATTCTTTCACATTATGTAAAAGCAAACATAATCAAGTGAGATCTTGTTAAATTCGTATCAATGTGAGGATTCCAAATATCATTTTTTTATTATAATTTTTACTTACACGCAATTAGAGATATTAATGTTCAAAGAAGCATGTTGGGATACGTGAAAAAAGAAATGATGCATCTATTGCGAAACAGAGGAAGTATCTAGCAACGAGGTTTTTCTCAATGACGCCAAAATAACACTTTGATAGATTTTTCATCATCCGGGAGGCAGAAGACTCGATGGTACCAGAGAGAACATCAACGTTGCAGAAAGTATTGAAATCATCAAGAGCATGCTGAAAAAAACCAAAGGAAAAATTAAAATACTCCGTATCATCTCTATATTAAAAAGCCGATGGATTACAAATTTTTGGCGTATTTTTTTGTTCCAATTTTACCCCTCCATCCCTTTGTTTATTACAAACTCTTTTGGCTAATTCAATTTATTTTTATTTGCATGATTGTCAAGCGTTGATCAAGAATTATTTCCCTTCGTTTATTAAACATTGCATTATGTTATATGACTTTGACTCTTAATATCTCGAATTATGTGTAAGAAATTTTTTAAAAGTTGATATTTAGAAATATACTTCCTCTGTTCTTTTTTATATGACACGATTATTTAGGCACGTTTTCCAATGCGCGGTTTCACATTAATATCTTCAACTACAGATAAGAAAAAATTACAAAAAGTTGATATCTAAAAAATATTTATTGAGACGAATCCAATAAGACCCCACACGACTATGTTTTTTCTTAAGTATAAACCACAAAATAAAGTCAAATGAACATGTGTGAACAGTGTCAAAAACTCAATTCTGTCATGTAAATAAGAATGGAGGAAGTATATTGATACTATTATAATAAGACCGCACATGACTATTAGTACAATTTTCCATACACATTAATTTTTTTCACAAAAATGACTAAAGGTCTAGTATAATAATGTAAAAATCCAAATGGTGCTATATTTAGGAAACTGAGGAAGTATGCTAGATTGGTAGTAGTTTAGTCCGTTTTAGATAAGAGTTCATCCAGGAAAACGCGTGCTATTGTAATTAATTAAGTATCAATGTAATTTAGGAAGTTCTTATGTTAGTTTTGAGGTATTATATCTAGCATGTTGCTTAACTAGCGAAATTAAATGAACTTACAATCTTAATTATTTAGAAATATCCGAACAAAATCCATAAACTTCATTTGGTTAAAAAAAAGTCGTTGTAGCCAAAATCATTTCATAATCGGATGTCAAAATTCTTTGATACCAAATGTTATTAAACCGGGTCCAAATTTAGATCCGATAAGGCCTTAAATCCACTCCCCCCTTCCCAAATTGCAAGCACACGGACACCAACTTCGTATACCATCATCCTATTCCTGCTCCATAAAACACTGCTCTCCACTCTCCTCTGCTCATTTTGTGGCCGAAAGAGTGACCAAATTCAGAGGAGAGAGAAACTGAGTTCAGTGATAGCAACAACAATGGCGGCCACCAGAGTGATAACTGCGGCAACAAACACTACTTCTTCCTTAATCTTCAAACGCCCTATTTCATCCCAGTTTTCTAAGAAATCATCAAATTTTATCTCTCTTTCTTTCAATCCCACTCTCTCTAAGCGTCTATTCACTTGCCGAGCTATCTATAGACCTCAAGATGTTGTTTCTAAAGATCAAGGACAGCCTGAAACCCTTGATTATCGTGTCTTCTTCGTCGATAATTCCGGCAAGAAGGTTGTTCTCTCTCTATTATTGCAATGTAATTAATTTATTTTTATAATGTTTGGATTGTTATCCATTTTTGTTGAATTTTCATTTGAATAAATGTGATTGATTGTGTTGTATAATGTTTGGATTGTTATCAATTTTTGTTGAATTTTCATTTGAATGAATGTGATTGATTGTGTTGTAGATTGTTAAATTTTACTGGACGAATCGAATTAATGTTTTGAAGTCATTATTATAGGCAGTATTTGGTTGTTATGCGCAACAACCCTCCAAAGATATGTTTCGGCATTTGCCAACAGAAGCAGGATTTGACTTTTTTTTGGGTGTGTGTGCAGTTGTTGGGTTTCTTAGCATTGTAAATAATGCTTGTTGGTGTTTATTGTTGTCTAATGGTAGAAGATTTGTCCTTCATAACTAATTGGATAGAATAATCATTGTACTAATGCTTTGGGGTTTATAGTCCTTTACGAGTACTTATTTTGATGACTCTTCAATGCTTTCTTGTACCTTACTAGCTAGTTTGAGTAATTGGAGTTTGGATCAGCTAAAGGCCGGGCCTTAAAAGTGACATTCAGTTATGAAATATTTAACCTTCTATCTCATGGGGTGATGATAATGATAATGAAATAATGATCTCATGGGGTGAGTCTTGGCTATGCCCAAAGATGCATATGGGTTAATTTTCCTGATTGAACAACCTCAATTTATTTTTCTTTGGCATACATTGTCCAATCAAGCATGTTAAATATGCATACCAATGCCAGTTACTTAGCTGGATACATGCTCATATTGAGGTCAGTTTTTTTAACCCGAAAATGTGTATTTCGCAAAGAGAGAAAGTTTCTTTGTTTCTTGTAATTTTTGGGCTTATAGTATGTCTCTGGAGTCTTGAAGCTAATTTGACATTATACATTCATGTAGAGTTGTAGGATTGTTCTCAGTGTGAAAGTGAAGGATTCCGTAAGGACATATTGCTATGTTTCTTGCCTTTGTTAGGCACATCATTGGTCATGTTCATGTCAGCTAATTTTTTGGCTTGTACTTCAGGGGTATTGAGCTTTCAAGTCTGATTTTGAGTTCAACTTTGTTACTAGAACTAGTTTGGGCTATTAGGGAATACCGAGCATTAATGAGGAAATTCATGATACATTTAATTTGGTGGTGCCATTCTTGATGTTATTTGACTACAAGAAAATTTATATGCGGAGTATATCCCAAGCAAACATCCTTCCTTTACCTGATGCCAGGAAGGTGTGTTTTGCAAATCTCATAAGCATAAAATGTTTGCAAGAGGTATTACTTGTAGTTAACATGTGCAGACAACATTGCCTTCCCTTTAATAAACATCCTGCCCAATGGCAACGAAAAGCACATAAAAATGCAATTTGTATCATTTTCAGTTATAACCTTCTTTCTGAAAGAGGCTGATTGACTCTGTAAGTTTCTTGGCCTACAGGGTATCCCAGCCTTACAGAAATTGAATGCTACTAAAATCTGAACAAGAACCACTCACCATGCCTTAAAATAGAGAAATCCAATGGAACAAAGCCATTGTTTTGCCATGATCTGTTTATTTTTGTAACTTAGTAGCTATTCACTCTACAGGGGCTCAAAAATGCTTAGTAGTTGTCATTTATTCTGGTGAACAACTAAACAAGGCCTCTCTGGTCGCTGCCAGTTTCATGTGAACAGTCTCATGAATTAACCTTTATGATCAAACTGTTTTCAACCATTTAATTATACGACTGAAATATCATGATTTTCCTCGTGCTCCTATCGTGCAGTGACTGTTCCTCTAGTGAGGAGTTAGAGGAAATATAATATATTTAATTCTCCTTCTCCCTTCCAACCCCCTTGCAGTTCTCGTTCTCCTCTCTTTTAGTTTCTCCCTTTGTCACTACGCCTTGTACACTTTAGTGTACGTACCAGATATACTTAACCTCACTGTTGCTCATTTTGAAGAAATTTTTCTTTAATCAGCACACTATAAATGAGCAAAAACAACAAAAATTTTCCCTTGGGTTCCTAGAAATTAGGTCCACCCTGGCTAATGTAAGAATCAGTACCCTCTTAACTTCCCTGTGCATCTGTTCTTCTCTGAGTTCCTTCTGTTTTTCATCCCTTTTCTAACCTATCTCCTTCCTCAGTTCCTTCTTGCATTTTACATTACCTAACTTCCGTTTTCTCCACCTCCATTTGATTGTCTTATTGGACTTACTGTGAGAACATTTTTGATTCTTTGATATTTGTGTTAGGGGTGAGCTTAATATTTGTGAAATCAAAGGAGACAGTCATTATGGGAAAGACGGAGTCGTCTTTTCCCCTTTGTTGATAAGTCAAAGAAGACAATTATCCTGGGATAGACGGAGTCGTCTTTTCTCCTTTGTTGTCTGTGTTTGGTTGTTTTTGAGAAATTCCTGCATTTTTCCTTTTTCATTTAGCATGTTTAAAAAGTTTGACTGGTTGTATGAGCTTGTTTTTTTGGCATTCCGTTATTGTGCGTAATATGTAGTTCTCAATAACTGAGTAACTCTGCTAAATTGCTAATTATTTTTATGCTTTACGCCTCTACAATTTACCATGATTCATGAATAATACTTGTCATATTTTCTGATTTTTTTGTGTGAAGAAGATCATTTGTACGTTATATGACTTGTTTCCTCCTTGACATGTTAATAGGTTTCCCCTTGGCATGATATCCCCTTGCATCTGGGAGATGGTGTTTTTAATTTTGTGGTTGAAATACCAAAAGAGTCAAGTGCCAAGATGGAGGTTGCCACTGATGAGCTTTACACTCCCATTAAGCAGGATACCAAGAAAGGAAAACTTCGATATTACCCGTAAGATATGCCTTAAATTGTTGATTATGGATCCTTTTTAGCTATCATTGACTAATTCATTTCCTATTGGTGCTTGTTTCACGTTTCTTTGTCGCGTTTCTATTTTCTGGCAATGTATGAGTGTCTATGCCATTTGTATGTCAGTTTGAATGATGTTTTTATTGTTATAGTCTCTCACGAAGAATTGGAAGGCTAGAGTAGGTACAATAGACAAAGCAAAATTTGCTTGGGGCCTCTTGCCAACTTAAGAAAATGCCATGTCGGCTACCTCACTTATTTTCTTAAGGCTATAAATTTGCATAGCTCTGTGTGTGCAAAACATCTAAATAATATGAAAACTGGAAAGCTTGAAAATCTGATCAGATTGTGGGCGTCTAATTAAAAATTGAATTCCAAAAACGTGCCCTATGTTGAATTTAGGGTACAAGGTTTGGGTAAGGATACTGGATTTTAGGAATTTTGGTACACAATCCTGATCCAAAATGATTGTTGAATTTCTTGTAGATGTCAATTGTCAACTAGAAAGTGGTACTGTGCCGGTGGTTGTAAAGTATCCGACTGCTGTGTTTGAGCTCCAATAGCAGCAATGTTTTTTCGATTTGTTTACTTATTTTCTTTATTTAATTTATTTTAGGCTTCCCACACCCCATAATAGAAAACAAGTAGCTCGGTAAACTAAACCCAATTCACTTCACTTGACAACCTTACATTTCTCCCTGCTTTCCACTTCTCCATTTGTCGTTGTCTTCTGTGGTTTTGCTGCGAGAGAGGCCCACATTAACTCCTTTCTTACTCTTTTTGCTCTTCTTTCAATCTTCCCACCCAGCAATATTGGAGTTTGATGTTTGGGAAGCAAGCAAACCAAACTTGCCAATCCCAAAACCCATTTCAAATTATCTCTCAAGTAGTATTTTAATTCACAGTCTTCTCAATTGCAAGACTTGCCCCAACTCTGTCTCTTGCACTGTCATAGATTGTCATAGACTCACAGTGTCATGGTGGGTTATGCTCTATATTCGGACATGGCTCCGAGTAGCTACCGTCTTGCTGTTCACCCTGTCTCTCCCTAACTGCAAATGCCATCAAAATTTTGTACCCAGATATTGAAAGTTGCATCTTACTTTCCCAACTTTCCATCAAATTTCTGAGCTCTAGTATCATTAGGTAAAGTATTGTCTGTAATTTGTACCTGAATGGCTATGTTATTAACTAACAACTAGAGACAAAAAGCTTTTTGATTGTCTAGAAAATTAGAATAGTTTTTCGTTTTTATATGAACTTTGTTATTTGAGAGGTGGGTTATGTAACTTGTGTTTCATGGGCTATGGCTATAACAAAGACATTGACAACCATCAGAGTTGCCGACCAACATCAGTTTTGTTTTCATGACCTTAAAAAGAACAATAAATAAGTCTACTTGGGTTGGATTAGATACCCGCTTGAACTTTCAATCACCCTAAATAGAGTTTGGGTACCTAATTTATTGAATCAGGTCCCCCCTTCTCCCTCTAAATTTTAGGTAAAGCCTTGCCTTTGTTAAGCTACCAATATTTATATAAAGAGCAATGTGATAGGAAAAGCTAGACCCCTAAGCACACACATCCAACCAAATTTATAGGAAGTTATTCCTTCTATAAACTCTACCAACTCATGGCTAATTAATAGGAAGTTTTTCCTAATATAAACTCTATCAACTCGCAATTCCAAGATTTCCTAATACCTCCCTCAAGTTGGAGCATGAAGATTAAGAATGCCCAACTTGTTAAGGAGATAATGAAGCTGTTGTTTACCCAAAGCCTTGCTAAATATATCAGCCAATTGCTCCGTCCCGAACTGCATATATGAAGGCATAATCAAGCCTTCCCGAACTGCCTAAATATATGAAGGCATAATCAAGCCTTCCCGAACTGCATCACATACAAAATGGCGACCTCAATGTGTTATGTACTTATGTTCATTCATGTAAGATCGGATTCTGTGCAATGTGTAACATAGACTGACTATCACAATAAAGAGGAATCGCCTTGCGATGATGTATGCCCAAGCTCGATAATAGACCTTTCTACCATTTTAACTCACAGGCGACAACTGCCATAGAACGATATTCAGATTCAGTCGAAAAGCAGGATACGATTTATTGTTTCTTCGTCTTCTAAGAGACAGGTGAGTGTCCCAAGAAACCAACCAACCAGCCAGTTACGCCTAGTAAGAGGAGATGCTGCCCAATTTGAACCACACCAACTTTTAAGGGATATATCACTCTCCGAGCAAAGAGGTATTCCCTTTCCCGGAGTCCCTTTTAAAAATCTTACCACGCGCTGAGTTGCATACCAATGTCCTTGCCTTGGTTTACTCGTACATTGGGATAAAATATGCACGGCCATATGCTAAATTAGGGCGTCTGAGTGCCTAATAAATGAGATGACCCACCGAACGCCGATACAATTTTGGATCTGGAATAAATGCACTTGTAGCATGCCTAGATGATGATTTTGTTCAATCGGTGATGAAGCAGGCTTTGCACCCCCAATTTCCAGAGTATATTTCCTCTAACAAAGAAACAACTCTGCAACCTCAATACCTAGAAAATACTTCCGTGCACCAAGATCTTTCATATTAAAACAGGAACCAAAATAATCTTTAAATGATTTTAGTGCAGCGGCATCATTACCTGAGACAATTAAATGATCAACATAAACTGCTTTTTTGGGGCGTCCTTATTTTGTTCTGAGTATTTTGTGTCTGTTACTGATTCCTTTTTTTTCCGCCTTTCTCTTCCAGGTACAATATAAATTGGAATTATGGCTTATTGCCCCAAACATGGGAAGACCCTTCCCTTGCCAACTCTGAAGTAGAAGGTGCATTCGGAGACAATGATCCAGGTAAAGTCACTATGGTTAGCCGACCTAGGTGCTTGAGTTAATCACATACACCTTTTACATTTATGAAATGCGAAAATTTTAGTTTTTTTCCCCTCTTTTTCATTTCTCTTTGGACTTTTCAGTCGACGTTGTTGAAATCGGTGAGAAGCAGCGGAAGATTGGAGAGATTCTGAAAATCAAACCTTTAGCTGCTTTGGCTATGATTGATGAGGGTGAACTTGACTGGAAAATCATTGCAATTGCTCTAGATGATCCCAAAGCTTCCCTTGTGAATGACATTGAGGACGTGGAGAAGCATTTCCCCGTATGTATTATATTCTTTTAAGTTCTTTAAGTCTGTCCTCTTAAATGTGTTAGGTTAGTTTTTCTTAATAACATTTTTGATATAGTTCTGGATGATATTATGGAAATTATTCTGAAGTGGCATAAGTACTTACAGTAGCATTCTTCATTCATTCTGTAGCCTAAATGAAATTGGATGTTTCTAACTTCTTTCTATCTTCTGACTGATGTCAGTAAATGTTCACACTATATTTTTAGTTTTAAGCAAGACTGATGGAATTCATTCATTAGATGCCAAGAAAATTATAGTTTTTTTTTGCTTGTAGTGATTTTAATTAATAGATAAATTTTTCTTATAGAACTGTATGAACTCAAAAAATTTCAAGATGATGAAAAATAATTCAAAATAGAACTGTATGAACTCAAAATTGTTTTGACATATTGTGCAATATGTTGTACTGGGTTACTTATAGGCTTATAGCTTGCACGTGAATTGACATACATGATTTCATGTTGCCTTAAACTTTTACATGGATATTACGGCAATGTTCTTGAAATTTCTCTTCTCCTTAAGCTATCATTGTTGCAATGGATTCCATGATTGTGTCTAACCAAAGATCTTCAACAGGGAACTCTTACAGCAATTAGGGACTGGTTTAGAGATTACAAGATCCCGGATGGAAAACCAGCTAATAGATTTGGTCTTGGAAACAAGGCAGCAAGCAAGGTATTTTTTTTATTATGCTGGAAACAAGCTTTATGCTTATGATCATAAACAAAGACTTGGTTATTAACATAGATGAACAAGCACTTCTATGTGAAGGTATGCTGGAAACAAGCTTTATGCTTATAATCATAAACAAAGACTTGGTTATTAACATAGATAGATGAACAAGCACTTGTATGTTGGTGTTCAGTTGATTCTTTGAAAGAGCTTTCAAATTTGTGTCCATTGTTAAATAAGATAGTCTTAAACTGAAGACAAGCTTACTGTGAATGAGTAAAGAGAAGAAGAAAGACAGCAGAATTGTAGGGAAGAATAAGCAGTGATTTCATTTCATTCAATCTGCCTTCAATGTTGCTTGCAGCACTTCTTAAATAGTGCGGCTCATTCCTTACAATCATTGATCAAATATTCTAACCTAGTACACCTCATAGGACAGCACACACAAGATGACAAAACTGTCTTGTGCACAAATTTACATGTTGATTCTCCTTTTTTGATGATTAGTACTAGGAAGCTTCCTTATTGATATTACTAGCATGCTTGCTGTCAACACTCCCCCTCAAGCTTGGAGTGGAGGTTTAGGCATAACTCCAAGCTTGTGCAAAAGGTAGTTATGCTGATGAACTGGTAGGATTTTGGTCAGAACATCTGCAACTTGCTCCTTAGAAGAGATATATTCTGGTTGTATCTGCCCAGATTGTTGCTTCTCTCTCACAAAGTGACAATCAATTTCCACATGCTTAGTTTTCTCATGCATAACAGGGTTTGCAGCTATAGAAATTGCAGCTTTGTTATCACACTTGAGAATAGTGGGAGTTAGACACTTCAGTCCTAGTTCTTTCAACAGCTCACAAATCCACAGAACTTCACAAGTTGTAACAGCCATTGACCTGTATTCTGCTTCTGCAGATGATCTTGCCACCACTGTTTGCCTTTTAGACTTCCAGGATATAGGGGAAGAGCCGAGCAGAACACAGAATCCAGTAGTGGATCTTCTTGTAACTGGACATCCAGCCCAATCACTGTCACAATAAGCAGATAGAATGGTGTTGTTGTTTGCAGCAAGAAGTATTCCATGACCTGGACAACTCACTAGATATCTTAGGACTCTCCTTGCAGCTTGATAGTGAGTTACAGTTGGTGAGTGCATGAATTGACTCAGTACATGCACAGTATATGCAATGTCTGGTCTAGTAAGAGTGAGGTAGATTAGCTTGCCAACCAACCTCTGATAGATTTCTGGGTTAAGGAGTGGTTCACCAGAATCCTTTAGAAGTTTCTGATGAGTCTGCATAGGGAGTTTCAATGGCTTCAGATGCAATGCATTGAAGTCTTTCAGAAGGTCTATGGTGTATTTCTTTTGAGACAAGAATATCCCATGTTGAGTTCTGTCTACTTCTATTCCCAAGAAGTACTTGAGTTCACCAAGATCTTTCATGCTGAATTGAGCTGATAGAAGAGACTTTGCATTATCAATAGCTTCCTGTGATGTTCCAGCCAGGATTAGGTCATCAACATAGACCAAAATAGCAACAAAGTGACCATCAGTATACTTGGTGAACAATGAGTAGTCTGTTTTTGATTGATCAAATCCAAAGCTTTGCAAAGCTGAGGATAATTTGGCAAACCATTGCCTAGGAGCTTGTTTAAGCCCATAGAGAGACTTCTTGAGTTTGAATACCTTAGTGGGATTCTTCTCACAATAGCTGACATGCTCCCCCTGATTTGAGATTATCTTTTTACCTGGCCCTCTATATCCCTGAGGGAACTTCATATACACAACCTCTTTAATGTCTCCATGCAAAAATGCATTCTTTACATCCATCTGATCTACATACCAACCTTCCATTGCTGCAACAGCAAGAAGAGATCTCACAGTGGTAAGTTTTGCTACAGGGGCAAAGGTCTGATCATAATCAAGCCCATATCTTTGATTGTTGCCAAGAGCAACCAATCTAGATTTATATCTTTCAGTGTCTCCATCTCTTGTGTACTTTGTTCTGTACAACCATTTGCTTCCTATGGCTTTCTTTCCTTTGGGCAGATCAGTGATTTCCCATGTTCCATTAGCTTCAAGAGCTTCAAGTTCTTCATTCATAGCTTGTATCCAGTGATCTGACTTTACAGCATGTTTAAAGTAATATGGATCAGGTTTCTTGTCTTCCTGAGTGATTCTTGCCAAGAAGCAAAAGTAAGATTGTTTGGCTGGAGTTTCTGCTACTTGATCAATTTTGGAGGCATAGTTGATCTCATAGTTATCCATCCAACCAGGTTTTCTAGTATTTCTAGAGGATTTTCTCACAATAGGAGCAGCTGTGCTACTCTGAGTGATTGGTATTGCTGTATCAGGTTCCACTTCAATATTTTCATCATTATTTGTACCATTCATATCATCAATAGTATCAATGTCAACCCAATCTCTTCTTTGTTCTGTATTGCACTCAGTGTCATTGATGTTTTGTTGAGGTAGCAAGCTGTTGATTTGATCACCAGTGAGACCATATGGAAATATGTGCTCATGAAATTTCACATCCCTGGACACAAACATCTGATTATTCATCAGATTTAGAACTCTATATCCCTTCTGTTTGATAGGATATCCTAAGAAGACACAAGGTACTCCTCTAGCTTTGAATTTGTCCCTGTGTTTCTCTGGATTGTATGCAAAAGCCAAGCAACCAAATGTTTTCAACTGAGTGTAGTCAGGTTTGGCATTGAACAATCTCTCATAAGGTGTTTGATTGTTCAGAACTACAGATGGTAATCTGTTGGTGATATGCACTGCTGCAAGCACACAATCCCCCCAAAAACTCAATGGCAGTCCTGCCTGAAATCTTAGAGCTCTAGACATCTCCAGAATGTTCTTATGTTTTCTTTCTGCTCTTCCATTTTGTTGTGGCCTGTCAACACAACTGGTCTGATGCAAGATCCCTTTTTCTTTGAAAAATTCTCTGCATTTTTCATCATCCATCTCTAGAGCATTATCTGTTCTCACAATTTTCACCTTCCTGTTAAAGTGTTTTTCAGCAAAGTTCACAAATTCTTGCAAAGCTTCCAAGAATTCTGATTTGAGTTTCAGCAGATGAACCCAGGTTGTTCTGGTACAATCATCCACAATGGTCAAGAAGTATCTGTGTCCTCTTCTTGTTGTTACTTTGTATGGACCCCATGTGTCCAGGTGAATGAGCTGAAATGGATTCTCAGCTTGAGACTTGCTTTCCTTATATGGCAGTTTATTGAACTTTGCTAGAGGGCAAGTAACACAGATTCCATTGTTTTGAGCATCCTTTTTGTCAATAGTGATCACATGCTTGATCCTTTCCAATGGTGCATGACCAAGTCTGTGATGCCATAACACTGATTTTGAGTGTTTAGCTGTGTTTGGAGCAACACTTGAAATTCCCAGCTTCAGGTTTACATTGTTAGCTTGAGTTTGTCTCTTCAATTCATCATCAGCTTTGTATTTCACTTGAGATCTGATCTTCTCAACAATACAGCTCAAGGGTTCATTTATCAGATAATAGAGACCATGTAGTGCCTTTCCAATTCCTATCACTTTTTCACTAGTTGTATCCTGAATGATGTATGCTGATGGTGTGAACTGTACTTTACAATCACCCTCAGATACTAGCTTGTTAACTGATAGGAGATTGTGTTTGAATTCTGGTACATAGAGAACATCTTTCAACTTCAACCCATTGCTGAGAGTTACATTTCCAGTGTGACTAATGGTAGAGGTTTCACCATTAGGCAAGTTGATTTTTGGACTGTTTCTTGCCATCACTGGATCATCCAACTTTCCAAAGTCACTGATCATGTGATCAGATGCACCAGAGTCAATGATCCACTCACTCATTACTGATGTTGCTAGATAACAGGATACCATTCCTGCATAGTTGTGATCAATTTCATCTTCAGTTTCAGATCCACCTTGGGTTGTGTTTCTTGAAGTAATTGGGAGCAACTTGATAAGTTGTTCAAGCTGGTGAAGTTGTTGACTTGTCATAGCTCCATTGTCACTACTTCCTTGACTATTCTGAGCCATGTTTGACCCTGTATTGTGCTTTCCCTTTGGCCACTTACTATATGGACCTGAGTTGCCACCTCTATTACTAGAGAATCTTCCACCTCCCCTTCCCCTTTGGGATTTTTTAGATTTTGGATGCCATGCTGGATAACCAACAATGGTCCAACATTTCTCAGCTGTATGACCTGTTACACCACAACATAGCAGATGTTTCAGTGTGTTTACTACACATTGCTGCAGACTCAATGTCTAATTTAGTGTGTTTCAGAACATCTCTTTGTTGTTCTTCTTGCTGCAAAGATGCACAAGCTACATCTGCTGTGGGTAGTGGACTCATTAGCAACAGTTGGCTTCTCTGTGGCCCATATTCCTCATCTATACCATTAAGGAATTGAAACAGTTTTTGCTCTTGTTTTTGAGCATCCAAGGCTTTCAAAAAGGCATTGATTTCAGCATTATACACTGTAATTTAGGCAAGTTGTTCAAGGATTCCAGTTCTTCCCATATCACACTCATACTAGTGAAATAGTCATTAATAAGCATGCCATTTTGTTTACATTCATACAAATCTCTACTCAACTTGTATTTTCTAGATCCATTCACAACAGAGAACCTTTGTTCCAGATTAACCCACATTTCTCTTGCAGTGCTAAGGAACATAATAGACTTTTTTATATTATCAGAAACAGAAGCAAAAATCCAGGAGATTACCATGTCATTGCAGGTATCCCATTGTTCTGCCTTTGCTGGTTCTCTGATCACAGTTCCCTTCAAAAATCCAAGCTTTCTCTTGGAAGAGAGGGTTACTTCCATGGATCTTTTCCATGTTCTGTAATCTGATGGTCCAGTCAGTTTTCCCACATTTATTGAGTGAGAACCTTCAGATGGATGAAGGTACAAAGGACTGTTAACATCTATTGCAGCCATTTTTCAGATAAAGGCTTAAGCTTTCAAGATAGAAGAAAAGAAGAGAAGAGATTCAGAAATGTGTTTGTGTGTTTATGATTGAATATATGAATCGTTTGCTTCTACATATTCTGCAGTCTTCTGAGCCATAGCTCTGATACCATGAAGACAAGCTTACTGTGAATGAGTAAAGAGAAGAAGAAAGACAGCAGAATTGTAGGGAAGAATAAGCAGTGATTTCATTTCTTTCAATCTGCCTTCAATGTTGCTTGCAGCACTTCTTAAATAGTGCGGCTCATTCCTTACAATCATTGATCAAATATTCTAACCTAGTACACCTCATAGGACAGCACACACAAGATGACAAAACTGTCATGTGCACAAATTTACATGTTGATTCTCCTTTTTTGATGATTAGTACTAGGAAGCTTCCTTATTGATATTACTAGCATGCTTGCTGTCAACATAAACGAGTCCATGTGTTCACATAGGACTACGAGTATCAGTTTACAACCCTAGTAAACGCTGAGAAGCTTGCCGTGTCCTGGTCTCTCTCAATTGTTTCGAATAATTTAAAATCACCAAGTTGACTGCTCCTTGACTAGATTAATGCTGGATATGATTTTGTCTTTTTAATTTGAAAGAGAGTTTTTTTTCCTTTTATGCCAAATGGTGTTGATAATTAATTTCCTACTCATTGCTTCTCTTATTGAACAATTTTGAACAATTAATTTCTTCATGTTTTTTTTACCAGTCATTTTTTAATAATCACAGTTGAAAGATGCAAGGCCGTAGGGGCATTTGTAGGATTATAAGTTACTGGGTGGCTGTAGTAATGACACTTCAAAAATTTGAGCAACTTCAAAAAGTTGTCATCAAAATTTAAGCTTCATACATGATAGATCTTTGCTTCTTTTGGTATTGGAGTGTGTCTGATTTAATTTGAACCAAAAAGAAATCTGGATCATTTGCACAACGAGATTACGCGTCATTATTTTCTGTTTGAGACTAATGAATGAAGTGTCTTGACCACGTTTTAACGTGTTTCTTAATATGCAGGATTATGCTCTAAAGGTGATCACTGAGACTAATGAATCTTGGGCTAAACTCGTCAAGCGTAACATCGATGCTGGGGAGCTTTCCCTGGTGTGAGGCTATGTATTCATCAAGATGTCTGCATTTTTTGCTTGTACTCGATAGAGTTTTCTGCTCTTCTGGGTTCTTGCTGGTATTAATTTGAAACATTAGATTTTTGGATTGAAATTTTTATTTCCTTGTATTTTTTTTTTAAGAAAAAAATCTTGTATCTTGATTCTTGGAAAAATTAGTTATTAGTGGAATGGAAATAAGGTTCCAGTGAATTTCTTCACATGTTTGAATGCCTAATTAGTAATTACTAATGCCATTGTGGCTTATTCCAACCCAAAATTATGAATAAAGATTTAAAAAATGCCATAATACACAATTCCAAATAGGCCCAAATACCCAGTTCGAAAAGGCCCATATGATAGAATATGGAACCCAGCAATCCAGCATCATACAATCATACAGACCAACAGCAACAAACCATATTGTTAATGATTTGTTCAGTTACCTAAGAATCTAAGATTAAGAAAGACACCAGCAATTATTTTTAAGAACCAACCATTCAAACAGCTCATGAGCTTAATATTGTAGACTTGTAGTTTAGTATGTTGCAAACTAGCTTCTAACCAAAGTAGGGGAGGACCTTCCATCGGGGCCCCTGATAAGTTTTTTGAAATTATAAATTATACAAGCTAAAATATATATATAAAATGTTGGTGACATATTGATTGAATGCACTTATAATTTTGATATTCATTAATACGTTAAAGTTTCAAACCTTGACCCCTCGTAGTTTAGAGTTAGTAATGTAACTAAACGTGTTTAAACTATAATCCATCTTACTTTTCTTACAAGCTCCAAATAGGAATTCGGTTTATTACCAACACCATATGATTATATAAAGTAGTCCATATCATACAATGTATGTAGCTCGATCTGCCCTTTAAAGGTTGAAGTTGAGGGAATGGTAAACAAAGAAAGGCTGCTGCTTCTTTGAACCGGACTTGAATGGTTTACTGCATTTTTGTTGGCAAGCCGATGCCACAGATTCCATCATTGATTCCGGTCCACACACCACCACACCTACATTTGATCCCTCTAATTCACCTTCCATTTTATGCAGCAAATCTGTCAAGCAGTGAAAGTGATGAAAAGCTGTTAGTTGTAATGTAATGCTACACTTTCACATAACCACTCTAAAGCCTTGTTCTTTTTGGTTGAATTTCATTACTTTTCAGTTCAGTTCAGTAGCACTCAGTTCAGTTCAGTTCAGTTTAGTCAATTCAGTTCAGTTTAGTCAATTCAGTTCAGTTCAACAGCACTCAATTCAACTCAGTTCAGACTAATTCAGTAGCATTCAGTTCAGTTCAGTAGCACTCAATCCAGTTCAGTTCAGTAGCACTCAATCCAGTTCAGTCTAATTCAGTAGCATTTCAGTTCAGTTCAGTTCAATAACACTCAATTCAGTTCAGTCTAGTTCAGTAGCACACAATTCAATTCAGTAGCAAATTCAGCTAAAAAAAAGCATGGCTTAAATCGCCTTTCAAATGAAGTACCTTTGAAAATAGGCCTAGCTCCATAATGAATTTCATGTTCCTCAAGAGTAGTTGTACTTCTTGCTCCTTCCATCGCCCTTAATTTCATAACATCACCTCCATTGTCCCAAATTGTTGTTATCATCTCGCGTTCTCTTCTTGATTTTCTCCATTTCAAAACCATTGCTACCAAAGCACTACATGCTACAGCTATCAGGAATGAACACAACAGAAAAAGATCAACTACTGATGAGGGACTGTTTGGCTTGGATGATTTCTGTTTGGCTGAAAACAGAAACTGGTTGAAGAAACAAAGGGATAAAAGAAAGATAGTTGAGGAAAAACCAATGATGGAACCAATCAAAATAGGATTAATATCTCCTCTTCCTAAGGTGTAATAATCTGATTTCTTCATATCAAAGAGAACAGTCCGCGATATTGACAGTGAACTCAGTAGTTCTCTTAGGGTTGAACTTCCCTTTTTTTCTTGGGTCACAAAGACTTTCAGCTTCAGAAGACAGAACTCAGAGTTTTGATTTAAGACTAGATGAGAAATCGGATTCAAAAGTGAAATGTCTAGGGAGTTTTTAACAACATAAATGAGCTGTATTTGGGAAGGGGATCTGTTTCTGAAGTCACTTTTTGCAGATGCAATTTCCTGCAGTATGCTTAACATTGGTGTTATACCAATTCCACCCGCGATTAACAACAGATTATCATATCTGCATGAGATGATTATAGAGTTCACTGAATTGATCTTAAGAAAACATAATTAATGATATGATAATTCTAGTCTGCTATATAGCAGCAATTGGTAGAAGTTACACCTGGTTGCATGTAGTTCTACATGCAACTAGTTCGTTTTATACTTTTAACCCTTTAAAAAGCATATTTTTTTAGTTTTAAAGCACATATTTATAAATTAAAAACATTTTTTACAGTTTTAAAGCACATTGTTACAGATCAATAGCAAAGTTTTGCAAGTAAAAAGAAATGGAATATATATACATCTATGTGTTTTTAAATCATTAATGTGCTTTTAAGCCGTAAAATATATACTTTTAACTCGATTGCATGCAGAACTACGTACAATCGGGTACACCTTCTAATTTGTGCGGTATAAATGTGCTATATACGGACCTGATAAAATCAAATGAAGCCGGTCCATAAGGGCCTTCTATTGCAACAGGAATACATTTTGTTTTGCTGTTTGACTCGAGTTTCTGACACAAAATGTTGTACAAAGAATTTGTCCAGCAACCTTCAGATTTGATCATCACTGACATTGTCTGATCATCCACATTACAGCTAGAAGTAATGCTAAAAGGGTGCCAATGAACATTGGAAATCATCGGTATCTTTATGAATATTATACTGGTTGGTGTATAACTCAATCCTGCAAAATATATGATGAAACAAACAATTAAAAAACAGAAAACCATTTCACTGTCATTGTTTCTTGGATTTTTAATGAACTATAGGAGTGTTTCTTTTGGTGCTTACTTGGATCTTTTGGAAAGGTTAGCTCAATGACCTTACTAGGAAAGATTCTGACAGAAAGAAGGCGAGTTTCTGAACTTGATTGGATTACTCGAAGCAACTTGTCTATCACAAAGAGGAAAACTCCCGCGAATACCATGTAGAAATGCTTGTCACCAGCATGAAACAGGAAGAACACGAGAAAGACTATATACAAATGGTGCATGTAGAAGAATAGGTTAAACTTCTTCCTCCTTACTGATGGAAGTGATGAGATCCAAATAACCAGCAAGGTCACGAAAGTAATCCCACCAGCTAAGTATATTCGGCCTTCTTTCTGCCAACTCCATATCTATAGTTACATTGTTGACAAAAAATTTAGTCCATATTTTCTTGTACTAGTAAAAATCAGTTTTAATCAGTAAAAATCAGGTGAACAGAACGAGGTCTTGAGTTTTATCGTAACCAACACAAGTGCAAACCTTTCTTATACTAACATAAAAATAGAATCAGGCTCTCGGGTTTTTGTAAGCTCTCTACTCTTGTACTTTTTTTTTGTTTTTGAAGGAAATAGAACTAGAATTAATTAGAAATGGGAGGCAGTGAAGAAGAACTGTTGCTCCTTAGAGTATCCAAGTTTATAGGAGTTACAACCCCAACATTCAAGGTGTTGATCCCTTGATCTTGTCCCAGAAACAGTTCTAATCAGTAAAAATCAGTTAAACAGAACGAGGCCTTTTATCATAACCAACACGAGTGCACGCCTTTCTTATATTAACATAAACACAGAATCAGACTCAGTTACGAGGCCTTGAGTTTTATGGTAACCAACACAATTACACAAGTGCACACCTTTCTTATACTAACATAAATACAGAATCAGACTCCCGGGTTCCTTTTAGCTGTCAGTTCTTTACTTGCAGAAACAGTTTTACCGTAACCAACACAAGTGCACACCTTTCTTATACTAACATAAACACAGAATCAAACTCCCGGGTTTCTGTAAGCTGTCTATTCTTGTACTTGCAGAAACAGTTCTAATCAGTAAAAATCAGGTGAACAGAACGAGGCCTTTTTATCATAATTAACACAAGTGCACACCTTTCTTAGACTAACATAAATAAAGAATCAGATTCTCGGGTTTCTGTTAGTTGTCTATTCTTGTACTTGCAGAAACAGTTCTAAATTTCTAATCAGTAAAAATCAGGTAAACAGAACGAGGCCTTGAGTTTTATCAGAACCAACACGAGTGCACACCTTTCTTATACTAACGTAAACACAGAATCAGACTCCCGGGTTTCTGTTAGCTGTCAATTCTTGTTCTTGCAGAAACAGTTTATCGTAACCAACACGAGTGCACACCTTTCTTATACTAACATAAACACAGAATCAGACTCTCGGGTTTCTGTTAGCTGGACATTCTTGTACTTGCAGAAACAGTTTTATCAAAACTAACAAATTCATATGAGAATTAACCTGGTTTATTTGCTGATTGATTCCCCATATGAAAAGAGTGCCTACTCCATGCAGTACACCAAACAATGTCATCATTGTTCCAATCCAGATATGATACCTTACAGAAGCTTCAAATTGCATACCCAGCAACCTAAAAACTGATAATCCTCTCAGGATAGGAAACAGGAGAAAACCAAGGCATGTTTCAGCCAACAGACCAAACCTTGTCGAAATCTTCAACAACTTAAGCTGCCATCTGAACATAACACATTTTCTGAAGTTAAGTTTCTTTGATTTTTGGTAGTTGCATAACACATAATCATAAAGAACACTCACAGATTCAGTTTCAGGTGTTTTGCAGGTACTAACTTCTGGAAATCGTTGGAGATTCGAGCATAGAATGTCCAGACTAGGAGAGTTATGATTAAAGACATGACAAGAACATCAATGCCAGTTAACATACCCAAAGGAGTTTTCACTAACACAGGATTATACAGAGCTGTTAAACATCTTTTTACTCCTCTGCAGACAAAACCCAAGTTAAAAGTTAAACAACTTTAAACCAAAGTTTTCAGTAAATAAATTCTGTTAACAGATAATTACCTTCTGATTGAACTCAATGATTTCATGTACAGGTATATCAATCCAACTATAGCTAATAACATAATGGGAAATGTATACACCACAAAATCAACACCTGCATGAAATTCAGACACTGGTAAAACAAAAGTTGCAGTATTTTAAAATATTCCAATAAGTTTTTATACCATTATATTTGAACACTGTTGTCTGCATACTGTCTTCAACCTGTTTCCAATTCTTGTTCCAGATATTTGTGGGTTTCAGAAACCAGATAAAAATCCAGACAGCAAAAATCAGAATCAGTAATGTTCTTAGAAGGGCTAAGAGCATAAATTTGACCATTTTTTTTCTGTCAACTTTTTTGACCACACATAATCTTAATTAAAAAGATTGGTTTAAATAGAACCCTGGAAAACAAAAAAAAAGAGCAAAAGTGATTAGAAAGAAAGATATAATATTATACGTGTGCACATTGACAGCATCTGAAAGTGGACTCAGCAATTTTGCTGCACACACCCACTATCTTCTTAATTGATGTTTTTAGTAAGCAAATGAAATAAATACCTTGTTGATTAACTTCTCCTTGATTTAAATTGGATCTTTGCATAGTTTCATTAATTTAAACACGAGATTGGACCATTGTATTGATCTTGATCGAGATAAATAATGATGAGTTTAATTTCACTCATCTTTAGTTTCTTTTTCTGGGTTCTGGACCACAGATCAACTGTTGACTTCATGAGAAAAGTAGTGATGACATTTGTGTAAATTTTTGCAACAGTGCAGTTTGTTTATAATGTCACATCTTCTTCTTGGAAATGCTGTTTTGCTTTGGACTTACAAGGCTTATTTATCTTGGTCAGATTTACTCCATTATTGACAGTCATTTTAACATGATTAAATATAGATATAAATGGATTAATATAGTTAAACGGGCACGTAGTACAGTAGCTCATCTAGTGGCAAGGTTGTATACAACTAGTAGTTCTTCACACAGTAGTATTTAGATACATACAGTAGTATTTGGTTAATTTTGAAGTGTAATTGTACTTTGAAATAACTACTTGGTTGTAATATGATTATCACTTTTGCGATTTTTTTTGTTTGAATACTTTTCCTATTTATACGTTATTTATTGAATTGATATTAAATTTGTGGACGGTGGTAAAGTTGGTGACACACCATCCGCAAAATCATAGACCCGCCACTGTTTGTATTGTTTTTTTCTTAGAGATTTATGACTTTGACGGAACTTGATTTACATTAAAAAAATATCCGTTCTGTCTTTCGCCAAAAGTAAATCATAATTATAAGCTTGGAATCTGGGTTTATACAGTTATCAATAATAATGCAATTGTATAGTTATGGGTTAAGTGGTGGTGGACCATTTTTAAAGTTGTGACTAGTGATGGGTCACTAGAATTACATTGCATGCTTAGATGCAATTATAGTGTAGGAGTAACAAATAATATAGGATTGGGATTGTTGAAATGGAGGATGGTGAAGTTACCAAAAACTAATGGTATGCAGGATTGAGATTTTTGGAAAACGCATGAATTTTGATGATATTGTTCTGGCGTTTTTGGTGGTTATGTTTTATATTTAGGTTGATGATAATAGTTCGGGGTAAGGTCTATAGTAGCGGTTTAATTAGGATGAAGAATCCCTTTTTGGCAAGTTTTTGATACGAGGGGGATTAGGTTTTTATTAGGGTTTAAGGAAGGGTATGGGTCTAGTTTGTTTTTGCCTCTTGTTTTGAGATTGTTGTATCTGACTTTTCCCTAATTAAATACTCCCTCTGTATTTATTTAAGGGATACACTTGTCTTTTTCGACCGTATTTATTTAAGAGATACACTTGCCATTTTTAGTAACTTATCAACCCCACCATCTAATTAAATAATATATCTACATCCCACCCCCACCCCCCACTCCCTAAAATGACATGGTCCCCACTTGTTTTTCTTAATAAAATATCTACTCAACCCCACTTATTTATTACTTTATTTCATTTAATTCTTTTTCTTAATACCGTGTCCGGCCAAATGTATCTCTTAAATAAATACGGATGGAGTAATATATTTCGTCGATTTTACGTTAAAAAAAACAAATAATATAGGAGCACGTATAGGCAAGAACAACGAACCAGTTATTCCTATATTGTGACTTTGTTATATAACAACATTTTTCGCAATAACATCTATTAATGTTAACTTTTCGTTTTCGTGTGTAGTCGTCTCCTCCCTATCGTTGAACCCTGCACGCGTCATCTTAAATGTTCCTAATCACATCAAAATAGACTAATGAATCACCAACTAATTAATCTATGCAAGAATGCAACTGTAGGGAGAGCACTATTTTCAGAGCAAGCACATCAGTCAAGACAGATATGCTCACTCTGAGGGGGCTAGTTGTACGGGTATGCTACCAGCTGGCTGGTAGCATCGCCAAACTGTTAAGGAGGCACGTGACCAGTTATTATTAATCCTTAACGGCAGTTATTATTCCCTACCAGCATCTCTTACAAGCCGGTAGGGAGGAGGCACGTGACCAAACCAAGAGGTCAACGGGTCGCTATCAATCGGGTAGGACCCATTTGTCCGTACGCCCGACCCGCGCCTATATATATGGGCTTCATTTATGACAAAAGGTACGCAAACACAATCATTTCCACTAAAACCAAAATACTTATCACTCATCATACCTGACTTTAGCATCGGAGGGGGGATCCTCGAATCACCCTCGAGGCTAGTTCATCTTTGTTATCTGCGCAGGATATCATCAGGATAACAGCAGCACTCAACCAGCAAGACATCTCCAACCGTTCCCAAATCCTACCGGAACAGCAACTTTAGTGTTAATTTGATATAATCAACCTAAAATATCATGAATTTACAAGAGAGACAATTCAATAGGCAACATATACACAATATGCTCTCAAAAACTACATTCAATAGTTGTGTTTTGGTGTTAGCACCCAATTCACCCTTAGGGTTAATCCGGATTCGGGGCGAGTTGTGGGTGGATAGGTTTATGTCCCATCCCAATTGTTGTTTCGGGGGATCGAACACGAGTTCTCCCTACCAAGTTCAGCCCCAATCACCACTAAACCAACAGGCAATTAGTACATTCAATAGTTGTGTTAATTAATAGACAGAACATTTAATCTCACATTACACAAAGTCGTTTGGCATCACTATGTGTGATCTATTCACTTGTTTTTCACTTATCCGAAGTTAACTAAACACGGAGTATGTTCAAATTTACTTAAACTTATCATAAGTTACTAATTAAAGCTTATTTAAACTTATTTTTTTAAAATAAGTGGAAATGAGATAAACTGACCACAGTAGAAGTACATGAAAAAGTAGATACTCCCTCCGTCCCTTAATACTCGCACCGGTTTGACCGGTACGGAGTTTAAGACATTTAAATTCACTTTATTAATTTAATGGATGTTAGTTGATAGTGGAGAATTTTATTAGTATAGTTAGTGGGAAATGTGGGGAGTGGACGAGTGGTGAGTAGGTATGTGAATTTTTAAATGATTTTTTGCAGGGAATAAGGGTGTAGGTGGGGTTAATAAGTAAGTGTGAGAAATAATATAACATTAATATAAATTTTCATTTATAGAAGCGGTGTAAGTATTAAGGGATGGTCTGAAAAAAAAAGCGGTGCGAGTATTAAGGGACGGAGGGAGCATTACGTTGAGAATCAACCCTCCACTAGGGAGCCCTAGTAAGGACATCTCCTACGTGTAATAAGAGTACAAATAAATCTCCCCAAATAATGTAAGCCACTTTTTTAAAAGTAATGATTTGAGGGAAGAGGACGAGAAAATGGTTCAACTAGGCCAAGTTGCTACTATATAGACTCGCCAACTTTGCTCGAAATGTAGTAACAGGTGATCGGAAAAAGTAACGAGACTACAACGCATAGTCCTGAAAATAGCCAACAAGAAATGACACCGTGGATTTCAAGCACGTGGTGCCATCATGTCATAGTGTGACCAACCTAGCAACGGACACCTGGAATGGTAGCGATAGACCTGATCATCTATCGCCCGACTCGCTGGCTCGACTCAATCCAACCCGAAAAAGTACGGGCTTGGGCAACCTCAAATACACATTTTTAAACCAAAGCCGAAACCGGTCAAAAAAACCCGTTTCGGTCCGAACCCGCTACAAATTTATGGTTTTGGACATAATTTTGTGTTAAAGCCCGACCCGGTCCGAATTTTGATCACCTCTAGGTAGCGATCACATTATTGATTCATCCGTTTTTCGATAGTACTTGTAAACTTGTTTTGCATTATTCGTACTTTTAGCAAGTTTTCTTACTAATATGAAAAAACTTACACTAACGAGTAACAAAATTTGGCAAGTTCCCCCCTATAATGTCTTACTCAAAAGTCAAGAATCTTTCTTTATGCCAAAGTCCAAGGTTATTTATCATGCAAGCAGTGGCGTATCCAGAATTATTATATAAGGTATGTAAAACTAAAATAAAAAAGAAATACAATTATGAGGACAAGAACTGAACTCATGATCATATAGTCGAATATTTATCCGACTCATGATCATATAATCACAATTATGGGGACAAAATTTATACAAGTCTCAATTCTCAAGGGGTATACAAGTGCATACCCATAATATACACTAGATCCATCCATGTATGAAAGGTGACCAACTAACCACTTATCATGGATGTATTAACAATTTTAATCAAACTCGAATATTTATCCGGATAGGATATCGGCTTCGAATTGAATTTGCATCCCTAGATAAGGTTACGTGGCTCGCTTATAAATAAAACTTTTTTTTTGAGTAAATTATAAATAAAACTTGAGTAAACCTTCACAAATTACAAGTGATATACTCATACTTACACCAATTGTTTGTTGGTTCAGTGGTGATTGGGGCTGAACTTGATAGGGAGAACCCATGCTCGATCCTCCGCAACAACAATTGGAAGGGGACTGGAACCTATCCACCCAGAACTCGCCCCGAATCCGAATTAACCAACCGGGTGTTAACACACACAAAAAAAATTGATATTTACGATGAGGAATATTTATATTTCCCTCAAAAAAAAATTACGATGAGGAATATGTGGGCCGATCCTCTCTCAGCCCGCAGGAGAATTTAAGGTTGTAGACTTGTAGTCCAATATGGGCCTTATACTAATAGTCCAATACCTTCTCCTTGTTTGCCCAAACTATTTACATTCTAAACTCCATCAAAGTTATTCTACTAGAAAATGTATCCCAATAAGAAAGTCAAAGTTGATAAATTATATCTCGTATGAGACCGCCATATGCATAAGATCGTTGATGTCGACATTAAAAAATATAATTACTAAAAATTATGACTATTTAATTGATTAGTATAAATAATAGTAAAATATAACTATTTGATCACATTAAGTAATTATTTGATACGAAGCCGGTCTTATACATAAGACCGTCTTATATAAATTTTTGTAAAATCATTTATCTTGGTATGTTATCTAATTAATTACTTCATGTAATTTACTAATAAGTTTATTTTGTAATATAATGTCAACAATTAAGACATAGAGTTAAGTCAGTTAACCAAACTCGATAATAAATGTCTAACGCGGTCTGCTAATTGGGATTAAAGGAATAAATTGTAACTCTAATCTAATAATATAAAATGCCCTTGTGGCCCAGTTAGTCAGTTACAACCAAAAGAATCTGATGATTTAAAATGACAAATTATCTTTTAATAAGAACTTGTAACATTTTGTCCTAAATTGAAAAACACGTAAATTGCTACATATGAGTCTTGAATTGAACTCTAATATAGCTCGGAATACCACGACACGACCACTAGTCGTGCTTGGCCAAGGTCCGGCCGGCTCACGCAACGCACCACAAGACCATTAGCTTAGAATGAAACTAACGTTGCCTCTCAAGCTAGCTAATGGAAGTCATTGTCCACCCCCTTCCACTATTTAGGGACCAAGATATCAAGATGATCATATAAAGATGCATGTGTGATAATTATACTTGTTATCAACCACATTGTGTGGTCGATAAACAAGTTGCTTTCCATCAATTTGATGTTAAAGTCATTCCAAATCAAATTTCACCCACCATTCTTGAAAAAATAAGACCAACAAATTCTTTTTTCTGTTTGATTGTTCCGTTTAGGCAAAGATAACTAAGCATTGGACCATTCAAGATGGAATTCAAGTATAATCGAATGGTTATAAAAGAATTGATACAAATTATGATCACCAAGCAATCTATTCATAATAAGTCCTAAAATAATAATAAAATAAAAATAAAAATAAAACTATATTTACCGTGTAGTACGGTATCGATCCGTTCTCAAATGTATAACCAATCTCAAACCTTTAAAATTCATGTGGTTTGAGTACTATCCTTGTCAATAGTGATATGAGTGAGGATTCCTTTAAATTCACTATTCATAAGGAGCGAAATTTCTAGACATGATCATCTATAGCCCGGCCCGCTGACCCGACCTATCATGGTCCGAAAAAGTACGGGTTTTGGCAACCTCAAATATGCTTTTTTAGACCAAAGCCCGGACCCGGTTTGAATAGCCCGCACTAAATTTATGGGTTTGGGCATGACTTTTGTGTTAAAGCCCGACCCGACCCAAATTTTGATCACCTCTAAAAATTTCTAAACCTTTCCTTTGTAAGCTCTAAATGTTTATTTCCTTTGGTCTAAGGTTCAAATCCTACCATCAACATTTCATTTCATTTATTTCTTCATGATCTTTTTCTTTCTTTCTCCTTCTATCTGATGACCTGGTCCCTTTTGTCCTTTTTTTTCCTCTTACTTTTTTTTCAATAATTTATTTATCTTTCTATACGTAGATTATATATTTATATAACAAATGAAATATCGGACTCTTTCGTTTGCAAGGTATTATTAGCAACCGTAACATATTTACTTACATTTGATAAATAATTTACTCCTCATCTAATAATTCAACCTATTTGCTCAATTATTTCTGCTAATGAATTTCAATATCTCGGGGGACTGCGTACGATCCTACAACTAGTAAAATAAAAAAAATAGAAAATAGAAAATAGAAAATGTAACCAACATTTATTTAGGAGCATAACTAAACTAATGCATAAAGTCATGTTTTCGAATGGAAAGAGTACCTAGTATTGAATCATGTACTTACCCAACTAGTTCTTAATAATAAAAAAATGGCTTTCTAGTATTGCTAATTTGTGCTAAATAAGTGTCCATGATTGATAGTTAAGTTGTTTGATATCACTGTTAATTTTTGATTTTTGATTTTTGATTTTTCGATTTTAAAAGGCATATGATTTAGAATGAATCATTAACTAAAAAATAATCATACTCATAGTAATCATGTTGACTTTGAAAACTGACAACAAAAAACTGAAAACTAATTTTTGTTGTTTTTAAATTTTGATTTTTAGTTTTGTAAAAACAAAAAAGTGGAAACTAAAAACGATACCAAACAACGAATTCCCAAGGTTGTATTACTTAGCACCGATCAGCTAATTAGTGTTAATTAAAACGAATTTTCCTAATTAAAATCCTAAATTTTTGTATATTTCAAACCAATTTCGAATTTAAATTATGCCAAACTTTAATCATATCAATAGGAAAACGAAGCACATGTCTTTTTATTGAGAGTACAAGTCCTCTCCTAATTGATGTCTAAATGCATGTCAACATCTAAAGAACAATATATGTGGCCTCTAAAACATGAAACTTTCTCCAATCTTCCTCTACCATGTTCTTTCTCCACCCCATCATATTATTGCATCTTTTGTCTAGTCCATAAGTAAACTAGTCAATCAATCATTAAGTTTACTCTCTTATATATAAGTCACATATTATTATTTATAGTATAGTGAAAATATAACTATAAAACAAAAACAAAACAATATAGAGAATACATATAATGGAGAATGAAACTTATTATGATGAAGTTGAAACACTAGAATTTCAACCTTCACGCAATCATCGAGAGAGTAATAAGATAGCACCTGAAATTATAGAGATCGAAGAAGAAGAAAATGACGATGAATATAAAGAAAACAAAATTGAAGATGTTTATGTTGCGGTGGGTAAAGATGATTTACAACTACTTAAATGGGTTCTTGCCAATGTCGTCGTGACAGGAGCTCGTGTTAATCTCATCCATGTTTCTCACCCTATTTCTTCAATTTCTACTTCGGGTAAGATTTTATATTTCCGATTAGTATTTGTTTATATGGTTAAGAATAACCCAAACAAGGGTGAGAATTCCGCATCATATATGTACCTATTAACATAATTACAACTCGTGAAGTTCCTTGTTTAATTGACTAGTCCTTTAAACCTAGGGATATGTTAAACATTAATTAACGAGTTTGGAAAACAAATTAACAACATTTTTTGTTTTGAATTACTAAGATATATAATAATATTAGAAATTTGTTGTTGTAATTTTTAGATTAAAGGGAAAACAAAAAGTAAAACAAGGAAGTGATTGATCAATGATCATGTTGGATGATAGAAGAAGATGGGAACATCTCAATTTGTCTAGCTAACTAGTTAGCGATACGATGCCGTTTTGACGTTTTCAGTTGGAAGATTGTGGGTTGGTCCATTGAGTCCTGAACAAGCCAAGATTTATGCAACCGAAGAGCACAACAAAAGGAAGAATTTACTGCACAAGTACATTCGCCTTTGTCTTGACCATAAGGTAAGTTTACAAATTATGAGGGTTTCTAAACGTCAAGTGATTAATTAAATTGGACACAGGACATCTATTACAATATTTTTTAGTACCAATGAAAAGTATGACAATAACAATAATACAAGTGGCCCTTATTCGTACTAATTACTACTTAGTAATGTATTGGTAGACCAATAACACATTAATCAGTACTTATACAAGATTAATCAGTATCAACAAGAGTCACCTGAATCATTTTGAAGTTTGAGCGCATGTCACATTTGAGTTTTGACATAGACTTCCTCAATTTTACATTTTTACTCCACATAGCACTATAGCAGTGGCGGATCTAGGGGTACAGTTCCCCCCCCCCCCCATTCCATGGATCCGCGAACAAATATTTAGCAGTAGTTTTGACAGGTTTTTGTTATATAATTATAATCTGCTATTCTTCCTCACAACAAAAAGGTTGTCTCAGTTGGTTGAGTGGTTAGCCCCTCTATCTTAAAGCTTAAGGAGGTCTAGGGATTGATTCCTCATCTAGGGATTGATTCCTCATAACTCATAATTTTCCCTACTTCTCCCCCTATTTATTTAGCTTTTTAATGTCTTACTTTCCTATTATTCACTTAAATGATTTTACTTTTTCCACCGTTTAACTCGGGTAATGCCAATCACATAGATATATCTTTTTTTTAAAAATGTATTTCACTTTTATACCTAACTAAAATCAGTTGCATAGGTTATACAATTTTAAAAAAATAAAATTTGTGAACACAACACTAGACCCCTTTTTATACTGAAATTGTACCATTTGTTTGATCCTTTTTAAAGCGAAATTTGACCCGAATTTTTTCGTTGGTAGACTACATATAAGTTTTTTTTTTATTTCGTACCCCATTTCTCAAATCCTGGATCCGCCACTGCCACATAGTATACTTATTTGTTGATGATGGTGTTACCGGGCCACAAAGTCACAATCGCAAGACATTTAATAGTCGTGCTTTTATTTATTCGGGAACAACAAAGAAGTACTCCTTACAAGTTGTATGAAGTTATAGTATCATACCATTTCAGGTTAACGTGGATACCATACTTATCGAGTCAAGTGAAACAACAAAGGCAATTTTGGATCTTATTCCTGTTCTCAACATGACTTCTCTTGTCATGGGCGCCAAACATCCAACTTCCTCTAGGTTTGCCTTCATTATCCAAACACTCCTAGAGTCCTATCTACTTATATTTGTCCTTGTTTTACTATATTGATTATTAACCCTTATCAAATTTTCTCATGATATGTTAATGTTATATTTTGCAGGCGATTAATAAAAGGACTAAGTAAAGGAGTGTTAATTCAGAATAATGCACCGGATTATTGTAAAGTTACACTTGTGTATGTCGGAAAGAAGAATGTGGATAATCAAGGGAAAATGTATCATATACCATCTTCCTTCATAAGCTCAAATGACAAACATACCAAACCAACTCGACAAAAATATGAAAGGAACAACATGGAATGTGCGTGTTTCCCGATTAAGTTCTATTGATTTTATTAGGGTTTGGTACCATATGTATTATTAACTACAATTTTGAGCGATATTCACTTGTCATGCACCATAGTTTTCATAATATTTAGGAAAATTTTCATATTAGTGTTAGGGAATGTTAAAGAGTTCAGCTTATATAATTTCTGAAAGGATCGGGCTCTACATAGGTTTGTATGAGTATTAATGGCTTAATTTGGATCTCATATTTGGATATTTGATGTCTCCATATATATTAATGGATTAATTCAGATACTTTTACTAGATGATGTATTCTAGTGTTCTACTATGTTAACAACTTTTAGTCATCGAATGTAAAAATATAAAAAAAAACTTTTAGTAACTACTCCAAATCTCCAACCCAACCCGTTATCTTTAAATGAATAACACAACTCATTTGTAGATGATTTTTGTGACACTTCATATTGACATAAATTGTCTCAATATCTTTTGAACAAAACAATAAGCAAAATAATCCTATCATATTACTCACACAACCTAAACCTCAACACCAATTAAGTATCTTTAATAATAAAACGATTAAAACATGCATGTTTTGATTAAGTGAAATGACATTCTTATTAGAATGTTATTGAAGCTTTAAACTAAGGAGTACTAATGTGAGGCTTACCAGTAATACTAGCACGACACTTCAGTGAAATCGCCTTTTTATTGCTAAACTTGGTCATTGAAGTCCCCCATAAAAAAATGAGTAATCATATCATGTGAAATTACATAGAATGAAGGCACTACGTTAAAATTCCTAATTCAAAAATCAAAATGCATGAAAATCCTTTGAACATTGGTTTGAATTCTGATACAATGGCATGTTTGACAATTAGCGTTTAACTGTTCGCTGGTTTGACTAGCTGATAGATGTTAGCTGTTTGTATTTGTAGGTTTGACTAGATGATTGAATAAATTGATTGTTTAAAGTATTTGGTCAATTTATTGTTAGTTGTTTAATGTGTTAAAATGACCTAAAGTCATTGACATATTGATATAAGTAAGTAAGGTTTGTAATATAATTCAATAATAGATCAAAGTTGTCATTTTCTCCTACTTCTTCAAACCTCTAATCTCATTTCTAAACTTTCTTACGAAACTTTCCTAACCAAACATTTATATTAGCTTTTTTAATGCTCAAAACCTCTAATCCACTTTAATTTTTTTTTCCCTCCAAACCCCTCATAACTAATGGGTTATTATTGTATTTTTAATTCTTTTTAATTTGGCGAATTTGTTAAAAAGGACCTTTTTATAACCCAAATTTTGCGACAAAGGACCTTATATAATTTATTTTTTTGGTGAAATAACACCTTAATTTAATTTTTTTTGCGAGAAAGGACCTTATATAATTTTTTTTTTGTGAAATCACACATTAATGTTTTTTTTTTTTGCGAAAGACAACCAAAAGTAAATTTCCGGCATTGACTGAGCTTTTCCGTCCATTGACTTGCACGTGAGAAGCACGTGTGGCTTTATTTTGCTAATCAAACACAATTTTCCTCCAAAATTCTAAGCTTTAAAACCTAAAGTTGAAAAAAAAAACCGAAATAAAATCAAGTTTGAAAATTCAAGAGTCAGGAAAATCAGTGTCTTTAGCTAACGTAAGCCACACGTGCTGCTCACGTGCAAATTAATGGCCGGAAAAGCTCAGTCAATGCCGGAAAGTTCCCTTAGGTCCTTTCTCGCAAAAAAAAAATTAATTTAAGGTGTGTTTTCACAAAAAAAATTATATAAGGTCCTTTTCTCACAAAATTTAGGTTATAAAAGGTTCTTTTTGGCAAATTTACCTATTAATTTTATTAATTTGTATCCAATTATATCATATCATCGTGTTGAATTGTGTCGTCTCATAGGAGTTGTACTTGAAGTTCGATGGAGTTACCAACCTAACCACTCCCCTTCACAATCGACCTCTAATAGTCTAATCCCACACATAGGCGCATAACACACCAAACGTACGAGCCGCAATTGCAAAATATCTGTAAGCTGTTCTTCAACTTTAATCTACTACTCGTAGTTTCTCTTAAAACCCAACAACAAATCAAGTTCTGCACTCCTTTTCCCTCTTTCTCTCTCCTCGATTTTCTCTAAACCCTAATTCAAGCTCTCAAATTTCCAGAAACATGAACTACAACCACTACGACAACCGTTACACTGACCCAACTTCTTACCGCGAACGCCGCAGGTACCCTAATTTTCTCAAGACTTTTGTAGCTTAAACTGTAGTTATATGGTTGATTATTGTGAAATTTATGCTTGTTTTTTTAATTGAAATTGAATGCAGTGATTTTATTGGTCCCCCGGCACCTCATGTGGGTGGTCCGGTGGGCGGCGCACCACCTCCTTATGTACCGCCTTATGGTGGGTCTGGGTCCACTGTAGGGGGACCCTTACCGGGATCCGGGCCTTTTAATGGGTACCCGTTTGACCCTCCGGTTAGCCGGGGCTTTGATATGGGTCGTGGGGGTGGTCATGCTAGTAGAGGGCCAGCTCCAAGAGGTAGAGGTAGTGTCGGCGGGGGGTTTAGGAGTAGCGATTTAGGGGGTGGGAGAGGCGATTTCTATCACTCTAATGGTGGTGGTAGAGGGTTTGATTCACGAAGAGGCGGCGGTGGAGCTGGAGGAGGAGGAGGGAGAGGGTTTGACAGTAATCGAGGTGGCGGGAGAGGGTTTAGTAGTGGGGGTAGAGGAGGGTTTGGGGGTGGGCGAGGCGGAGGGAGAGGTCGAGGAGGAGGTGATAATTTGGATTCCCTTTCACTACCTAAACAAGAGTTTAGGAATTTGGTTCCCTTCAAGAAAGATTTCTACATGGAGTGTGCATCGGTGAGAGCTATGTCGGAGCAAGAGGTGATGATGTATCGAACTAAGCGTGATATTTCTGTAGAAGGGCACGATGTTCCTAGGCCGATTAGGTGGTTTCCTGAAGCTGGATTCCCTGGTAAAAACTCTCAAAATTTATATTGTGAATAAATGAACAATGCCATTCTTGTTTGTTGTGATCATTGTTGGGTAATTTATAATCGTGTTTTGTTTGCTTTGTAGCCTATTGTCTTGATGTCATTGCGAAGTTGGGTTTTGTTGAGCCTACACCAATTCAATCTCAAGGATGGCCGATGGCTCTAAAAGGGAGAGACTTGATTGGCATTGCTGAGACTGGCTCTGGGAAAACTTTGGCTTATTTGCTGCCTGCTATTGTTCACGTTAGTGCTCAGCCAAAACTGGGTAAGAACATATAGTCAATACAAGTTCTAAGATAGGTTATCTGTGCTTTCTTTCATTTTACTAAGTTGTGTAGCATTCTCCAGAATATGGTGATGGTCCAATTGTACTAGTATTAGCTCCCACTCGAGAGTTGGCTGTGCAAATTCAAGAGGAGTCTCTGAAATTTGGAAATCAGGCTAATGTTAGGAGTATTTGTGTTTATGGAGGGGCTCCCAAAGGACCCCAAATCCGAGATCTTAAAAGAGGTAGGTGTCTCTTCTGGTAGAATGTTTGTTGTGATGTTTTGAATTTCCTTCGTTAAAAAATGTGATGCAGAATATTGATGCATTTGGTTTCCTCCATTTCAGGCGTTGAGATCGTAATTGCTACACCTGGTCGATTGATAGATATGTTGGAAGGGAAGCACACTAACTTGAAAAGAGTTACATATTTGGTGTTGGATGAGGCCGACCGTATGTTAGACATGGGGTTTGAACCTCAGATCAGGAAAATAGTCTCCCAGGTAAGATAGGTTTTTAGCTTTTTTGGTCTGGGATTTCTGGCCTTCATGGGAGTGCTGCTGTTTAATGTCGTAATAATACTTTTAGTGTCACACTATTTGTTTACTTCAGTAGCTGTGTCGTGCAAGTTTTGAAAGCAAAAGGAAAAACATGTTTGATTGGCAAAAACTATGCAATGAAGGTTCTATAAATACTCTAGATTTTCTGTTATACCTTCTCTGCTTTTTTGGTACAGCCTATGTTGGCTATGTGGCTCGTACCTTCATTTTAAATCAAGTACCTGTCAGATAATCAGCACATTTCACTTCATTTTGTACAAAATAGATGCAAATTTTTCATAAGACGGCTGAATTTTGACACGTATATTTGCTCGAGACTTGTGGCCGACTCTGAACTCTGGATAACTTAATATAGAAAAGAGTTACTGTTCCTGTTCACTGCATTTGAAAATCTCTTAGATTTGATAGTTAATACTTGCAAGGATTTGGGTGATGGTGGCCGGGGAGGGGGGGGGGGTGGGAGAGGATATTGGTTACCCAGTTTTTCTAAAGAAGCTCACACATTATGTGGGGTGAGGCCGTTAGGATGTGGGTTGTTTTCTGTTTTTGTTGACTTTTTTTTTTGGGGGGGGGGGAGGGGCGATATTCGGTTATGAAGAATGGTTTTAGTAATCAAGACAGCTTGTTAGATTACAGACCTTTTCAAGGCTAAAATGTCTTGCAATCATTAACCAAACAAGGATCTATTATTGCTAAGAGAGTTGACTTTTGTACGGGAAAAATGCTCGACTCTTGACTGTTCCCACAGATCCTTGATTAACTTGATCTGTTATGTCTTCGTACATCATGGGTCGGGATTGGTATTTCAGGATAACACTTATCAGACTTGCACACAAAGCCCTTGCTTAAACCCCTCACACCAGCTCCCCACGAGAATCAAATTCCTGCTCCTTGAATGAAAGGTTAGAGGGGTTACTAACTCCTGTACCCCTGATTCTCTCGCAACACCTGATATTGGCTGGCAGCAAGGCTAGTTTGTTCCATCTTTTAGACCCTGCAAATGGTGAGAACTTCCTCGTGATCTACTTGAAGTCGGTGTCTTTGATTTTGGATGAATGTTCTGATCATGGGTATGCTGAGTGCGATACCCATTAGCCTGCTACAAATCTACAATTACTACCTTATAAGTAGATTAGGCTGTTTTTAAGATAGCCTCAAAAGCCAAGAACTATAATAACCCCCTATGTGAAAATTCTGATACGAATTATTTGTTATGATTTTTAGTAAGATAACATTTTTTTTTTACAGAGTAGCATGTCTAGCATCAGATTTGTGTAATGCGTGGGTTATAGGGGAAGGACACAATAGGAATTGTCATTGTCATTCAGTTAGAGGTAGCTTGAGCAACAACGAGAGGGAAATCAGTTAGAGGGAATAAGTTATTCATTAAATAAAGGAGATAAGAAAGAGAAATTATGGACTGTGCAAGTTCAATTTACTTTGCTTATAGTTTGGACTTGGGAGTGTCCAAGCCAGTCCAAAGTCTGGGATTGTAATATCATGATTGATGATTAAATTGCACCAGCCTACACTCAACTCTATTTTCCTGACTTTTAATGAGAATTTACATCTTTTTATCTTGACTTTTGTCCACAAAAATAGTCCATTACAACTTTATAATCACCTTAGCTATTTAACCTGTAATGCAGCTGTTTATGCTGCAACCAGACTAGGTAACCCTTGAAGTTTCTGAAGTGTTTTTTGGTTGAAGTTTCTTGGTTTTTAATAATTTTCTGAAAGTGTTTTTTGGTTGTATAATTATTGATTTATGCTGTAAGGTGCTTAATAATAATGTATGCTTTTACAATATATAGATTCGACTTGATAGACAAACTTTATACTGGAGTGCTACATGGCCACGTGAGGTAGAAACCTTGGCAAGGCAATTCCTACGCGATGCTTATAAGGTCTGCTTTTCACCTTGTCCCTTTCTGTTGAAAAAAACTCATTTATTTAAGCTACCAGATATATGTGATAGTGATTATTTGATTCATTTCATTTATACTGTGGCCAGGTTGTAATTGGATCTCAAGATCTGAAGGCTAATCATTCTATTCACCAAGTTATTGAAGTCATGACTGATTTGGAGAAGTACAACAGGTAGTTTGCAAATAACCCGAAAAAGCTTTATATCTTCTGGGTTTTTTCTGACCCCGTTTTTTTTTCCCAGGTTAATTACACTGCTCAAAGAAGTAATGGATGGGAGCAAAATCCTTATATTTGTGGAAAGAAAAAAAGGATGCGACCAGGTCACACGACAGTTGAGAATGGATGGGTGGCCAGCTTTGGCCATCCATGGTGATAAAGACCAGTCAGAAAGAGACTGGGTTCTATCAGAGTTTAAAAGTGGCAGAAGTCCTATAATGATTGCCACTGATGTTGCTGCACGTGGTCTTGGTAGGATGACTGAGTGCTAGGAGTCTTGATTGTTTCCTTATAGGTTTTAGCTGTCGTTTAGAAAAAATGTAGGCTTGTTAGCCGGCTGCTGTCCAGTTCCTGTCAAATATATGTGGTTTGGGTGGGAGGTGCTATTGCAATGCTGCTAGTCTGCTACTTGCAAGGGCTGGTGATTTGTTTCTTGGCTGGTGACGGTGGTCTTCGGGCAATTATCAGATGCATCTTGGATTCTTACCACTATTTTACTAGTTTGACATGTAATTATGTGGGCCGTTTCTGGGGTAGGCATAGTACGTATTTCAGATTTGGAAGTGGGTTATATAGGAAACTAACATTGGGGAGTATTCTATAGATGTGTCTGAATTGGCTTTGGTCCTCCCACCAGGTGTCTAAGTAGCGTAGTTGTAGACATTGCTTCCCATCCATGGTTATGGAGCTGGTAGTCATGGCAGCCGGGCACAATATGACAAGCTTATTCAGTTGAGAAGAGAGAATTGAATCATTGATGCTGCTGCTCCTTATCCCTGTTAGGTAAAGGTGGGCACATTTACATGATGAATGTGTTGTCTTAAATTTGATCCATGAGATCACATTAGGTGCAGGGATAAGGGGCATTTTTCTAGCTTCTCGTAGTAAGTAGTTAATCTGATGTTTGCTCTTTGTTTCTCCTGCTTGTAGATGTGAAGGACATAAAATGTGTGATAAATTATGATTTCCCAACAAGTCTTGAAGATTACATTCACAGGATAGGGAGAACTGGCCGTGCTGGGGCTAAGGGGATTGCCTACACATTTTTCACTCAGTCAAACGCTAAGTTTACCAGGGAACTGATGAAGATCTTGAGAGAAGCCGGGCAGGCGGTTCCTCCTGCTTTGTCTGCGATGGCAAGTTCAGGTGGCTCCAATTTTGGGGGTAATGATATTTCTTCCTCTCTTCATCTAATTATACTAAGAGCATGTTTGGTATGCTTTTTTAAAGGCCCAGAAACGGATTCAGTTAAGCCATACCGTTTGGCATTGTTTGGTTTATGGGCTTGGATAACGCTTACCGTTTCTTAGGCGTCACCTACTCCACCCATCTATTACCACTCATAACCCAGCGGTAACAGATACCACTCCAATTTTCAACGTCGTACTAGTTCTTTCATCTCTCTCCCTCTCTGTCTCGCTCCTCTTCAATCTCTCCCAGTCTCTCAGTCAGATTGTGGACAATAATTTCTATTGGACTAGAATTTCTTCGGTCTATTTGTTCTCAATATCTGATTCAAGTTGTTCGAATCCCAACATCTTCTTTTGGTATTAAGATTCTTGATTGAATTTGAAATTGGGCAAAAGAAATTGGAATTTTGCAGAACTGGTTGAGTTTTGCAATCTGATAACTCCCTGTTTTCAATTTCTTTAGTTATTTTGTGTTATGATTTCCAATTTTTTGTCTTCCATTATTTCGTGTTAAGATTTGGCTTTGAATGATTATGATTATCGTGCTGATAAGATAGGGAGTAGGTTCACTTTTGTGTCATTATTTTGTGTTATGATTTCCATTATTTTTGGTGAAAAAGGGAACATGTAGGTGATGCTGGGGAGGAGATTTTATGTTTATTTTGGGTTTTCCAAATATACTCTGTTACGAAGTAGAGTCTGTGATTCCATTCCTTTATAAAACCAAACAACTTTTAACGGTAACACTTATTGTTACCTTTCCTCTCTCATAACTGATTCCATTCCGTTTCCTTTCCTTTGATCGTACCAAACACGCCCTAAGAAGGTGACTGTTGCTTATTCCTCCTATAAAGATGTGAAACACGCCGTATTTTCTCCCTCTTATCGGCCTTTTAAAATGTAAGTAATTTGGAACTATAGTATATGTATCAAAGTTATATACGCCTTATTTTCTCCGCTATAGCTTGTTTGGTAGGAAGTCGATGGAAAATAAAGGAAAGCTAGTAAATAAGTACTTTCCTCAACTTTGGTTAATTACATAATGGAATAAACGATGGCGGGATTTGAATGTAAAGAAAGTTAAACATACTCCATAAAGTGCGTAATGGACCACATTTTTATCGTTTGTTGTTTCAAAATAATTGGCCACTTTCTGAATTTAGTTATATGAAGTCAAGTTTCCTATATTATTACCCTGACTAAGAACTCTTAAGATTACATTATTGTATTTGAAATGGATATTACTCTGTATAAATAGTGAACAGGTGTATCTTTTATTAACTCAAATCCTGAAGAACAAATGTTATCCTTTTTTTTTTTTGGAAATGAGTAGTAACTAACTAACCGAACTAAGAGGGTGTTTGGTTGCCGGTTTGGCTGTTTGGAATGGAGTGTATTGGATACCTTTCCTTTCTAGTGTTTGGAATTTTGGATTATCCTTTTTGCACTAGAATCTCATACTAGGCGGTTTCTGACTCCACCTCACCCTCCTAGAACTCATACCTCCCCCCCACCCCACCCCTAAGATTCTAACTCCTTCCACCCTAGGCATAAACCCTAACTACTGCACTAGACAAAGCGGGAAGAAAAGGTGATGTCTGGAGTGTATGTAGCATAGAAAGTATACTACATTGGTTGAAATCAAATTATGCTGGTATTTTAAAGTATCAAGTTGGTGATTTGGCAAACGAGCTGCTATATAATTCTCACTCCGCCTGGAATTAGTAGACATGCCTATCACTTTGGGGAGGAGGTAACTATTTTAAGAATGATGACAAAATTTTCCGGACATCTTACAATAGTTCATGTGACTATTCATAACAGAGGGAGTAATATACAGATACAATAATGTATGATACAGATGCTTACCAGCTGCTTTTTTGAGAAGGGGTGGAGGTTGTATATTGTTAAGAAATAAACAGATGCTAACCAGTTACTTTGTAACTTCAATATTGGAATAATTGAATAAATCTGTAAAGTAGGTAATTGTAGTAAGCTTTTTTAGAGTGGAGCTCCCCCTAGCGAATGCAAAAAATAGACTTGTGTATGGTACAACCTGTTAATACAATAGAATTTGCCTAGTTCTTTATTTTTTTATTTAATCATCTTCGTAAACAAACAAGCTAGGAAATATTTAAAGCTGATGTTTGACTGGTGATTAATCATATCAGGTTCAGGTGGCAATTTCCGCTCTAGGGGCCGTGGAGGATTTGGTGGTAACAGATCACAGATATCTGGATCAAATACTATCCCTGTTGGCAGAAGACCATGGTAGACGACCAAACCGAAACTGATCTTTTTGCCTATATCATCATGCTGCACAAGTCCCCCTCAAATTTGGATCACCTTTTGTCGGTGTGTTAAAGCAACTGAATGAAGGGTAGATCATCTCATCTTATAGATGATATACAAGTTACAAACTTGCAATACAGAGTATCAGGATTTAGAAGAGGTCAATAGAGAGTATATCAGGATTTCAGGAGAGGCCGAGTACTCGTTTTTCTGCTGGGTAGATGCTGATATGAAATCATATGACGACAACACTTTCCGGTGTGTGTCATTATACATATACCCTACTAGTCAAAAGATAAAATGGCTGATATTTGTATTTTGTCTAGTTAGAAAGATTAGGGTTTACTCAGTGATGTAGAGGGTAGCTGGAAATTTTATCTTGTTGTAGGGGATTTAGTGTAATGCACTGTTATTTATTTTGCACTTGCTTATGTTACTGGGTTTTGTTGAATAGTTCCGGTTTTTGTATGAACCCATTAATTATACGATCTGTGGCGACCAATCTGGGCTTTTCTTTGATAATGGCTGATATTCATGTAATTGTGTATGTAACAACAAAAGGTCTTGCGCGCACAAGGTGTACAATAAATTTATTGTACACCAAGATAACTTTTATGCAGTTTTTTGTAACTTTAACCTATTTTTCTGTAACTTTTATATTATAAAATTAAAAAGTTGATAGATAAACATTTTAAAGGGTTAAATGATTAATTTATACATTATTAGTGATTTTGAAGAAATAATTTTTATTCAAATGAAAGAATTTATCATTAAAAAATAGATAACTTTTACATATATAAATGTAACTTTTAAGCATTTTTAGTCAACTTTTACTCTGGTATACAATATTTATTGTACACCCATTATAAGTAAGAATTTGTGATGTAACAAATCCTCTGAAACTGGAACTGTGCTTTTTCAAATGGAGCAATTGTTTTCCCAGAATTAAGTAACCCCTACATAAATAACACTGTTATTATGAAAATAATTAAGTGACCTTTACATACCCACAGAGTACTCATTATTACTCGTACCTTACTATTAGTTTCATATGCACGCGATGCACTATTGCAAGGATCTTAACTAATATCAAAATGTTGTCCTCTTATAGTAATACTACTGTATTTGATATTTAACTTTGAGACTATAATATTATAGCAAAATATTTCATGGTATTGCTCGAAAAGACTTTAGAGAAGTTTAATACGAGTATATTTTAATGTTTTGGAGTTTAGATTGATAATCATTATACATAAGTTACGAAAAAAATTAAAATAAAACTGCATAACCTTTGTAAAAATGTACAACCCGTCTTTTGTGTGACCGGTCACACCATCCACTTGATGGTGTGACCCATTCACATTGAAGATTTGCTAATTTCAGATCAGTAGGTGTAAGCTTCTTCTCCAGGATTAACTTGACATCACTCAAGTCTTTAAACTCCATATTATTGGTGTTGATGTGTTGACGCAATAATTCCAACACTTGATCATATGAATGACGACGATCTTGTTCTGTTTTTAATTTCTTGGGGATGGAACGTCTGATGGGCGGATTATAAAAAGAAGTAACTGAAATTATAAAAAGAAGTAATCACTTAGTAACTCTACTAATATTTTCTAAAACTGTTAAAGTAATAATTACTACTAATATTACTATAAATAAAGTAACAGATCTAAACTATAGAAGTAACATACCTAAACTAAAAAAGGATCTCCTCTAAAACTACTCCGTATAAAAAAAGTGATACGTCTAAACTATAGAAGTAACATACCTAAACAAAAAAGGTACCTCCTCTAAATTATAAAAAAAAGTAGCATGTCTAAACTATATAAGTAAAATACCTAAACTTAAAAGGTACATCCCCTAAAATTAATCCGTATAAAAAAAGTAACATGTCTAAACTATAGAAGTAACATACCTAAACTAAAAAGGTACCTCCCCTAAAACTATTCCGTATAAAAAAAAGTAACATGTTTACTTTTTCTTTTTTTACAAGTACAGTAAACATATTGTTTCTAATTTTCCTATTCATTATCTCTTTATTGCTTAGTTTACCTTGGCGAGTCCAGTGACATATTAGCTAGAAATTAATCCAACGTAATCGAAAATGTTCTTAGGATTATTATGTGTTTCCATAAGAACATTTGAAGCTACATCCAGAAAGGAGTCGGTTTAATTAATGCAGAGTATATAAGAGTAGAATTTCAAATGTTCTTTACGGGAGAAGATGCATGGTGATATAGAAGGGATGTGTGATAGTTTGGTACTCTTGGTCACCTTTCAGGTTGTTTTAATAACCAAGGTCAATCCATACAGTGTGAACACGTCACACCATCAACTTGATGGTGTGGACGGTCTCATACAAGACTTGAGGAAAAATGTATTGTCGTAACTCGTATGATCATACTACCCCATAGTTTGTAAACCAATGCGAATGCACAAATTGCGTAATAATAAGCTATTATAAGATTGATCTGATAATATGTGCTTTATAAAATTCTTTTGAAACCACTTTTACATTGTTTCCTATGATATCACGAGCAATTTGCAATATTTAGATACTTCGTAAGTTCGTAGTTAATTTGTAGTAATTTTTGTTCTTTTAATTAAGTTTACTTCTGTTATGATGTTTTTTTTATATCAATGTATTGAATTTGTTATCAATTGATTGTGGGCTTGGACTTCTGTTTGAATAAAACGAAGGCCCAAAAAACGTAGCCCAAAAAGAAGAAACCCTTAAACATACTCCATATATATAAATCAATCCTCAAACATCAGTCCCCCTCTCATTTGACAAAACCCTAAATCCCTCATTTCTTCTTCCGCCTCTCCCTTCTCCATTTCCACTCTCCTCCAACAATGGCTTCCGCCGCCGCCCGCCCTCTGGTGTCGGTCCAGGTTGTCGAATCCGACATGTCCACCGACTCAACCCCCACATCTCACCTTCCCGACGTCATGAAAGCCCCAATCCGCCCTGACGTCGTCACTGAAGTCCATTCCCTCATGTCTAAAAACTCCCGTCAAGCCTACGCCGTCTCCAAGAAGGCCGGTCACCAGACCTCCGCCGAGTCCTGGGGTACCGGACGGGCCGTTTCTCGTATCCCCCGTGTTCCCGGTGGTGGTACTCACCGTGCCGGACAGGGAGCTTTCGGAAACATGTGTCGTGGTGGTCGCATGTTCGCTCCTACCAAGATCTGGAGAAGGTGGCACAGGAAGATTAATGTTAACCAGAAGAGGTACGCCGTCGTCTCCGCCATTGCCGCAACCGCGATCCCTGCCTTGGTTCTCGCACGCGGTCACAAGATTGAGACAGTTCCCGAGCTTCCTCTTGTCGTTTCCGACTCAATTGAAAGCGTGGAGAAGACCTCTGCTGCTTTGAAGGTATTGAAGTCTATCGGAGCTCTTCCCGATGTTGAGAAGGCGAAGGACTCCATTGCTATTCGTGCTGGTAAGGGTAAGATGAGGAACAGGAGGTACATTTCTCGCAAGGGTCCACTCATCGTCTACGCAACTGAAGGTGCTAAGCTTGTGAAGGCATTCAGGAATCTTCCTGGTGTCGAAATCTGCCATGTTGACAGGCTCAACTTGTTGAAGCTTGCTCCAGGAGGTCATTTGGGTAGGTTTGTTATCTGGACCAAGGGTGCTTTTGACAAGCTTGATTCAATTTACGGGTCGTTTGACAAGGCTTCTGAGAAGAAGAACAAGTACTTGCTACCTAGGGCGAAGATGTTGAATGGTGATCTTGCTAGGATTATCAACTCTGATGAGATTCAGTCTGTGGTTAGGCCTATTAAGAAGGATTATGTTAGGGCTCCATTGAAGAAGAACCCATTGAAGAATCTGAATGTTATGTTGAAGTTGAACCCATATGCCAAGACCGCTAAGAGGATGGCTATGTTGGCTGAGAAGGAGAGGGCTGCTTCCAAGGAGAGCAAGATCCAGAAGAAGAGGAAGGTTCTATCAAAGGTATATTTCTCTATCAAACTCGTTAATTTTTATCAATATTTTTATGAATGTATTGAATTTGATGTAGGTACTTGACTGTGTATTATGTGTGTATTGTTTATTTGTGATGATAATACGTGATTCTCTGTTGAAAATAGTCTTGGTATAGAAATTTCGATGTTTGTTTTATTTCAGTTTTTGATGTAGAGTTTGTCGTTATTAGGGCTAGATATGAAATGGAGGCGATTACTTATTTTTAAAACCCTAATCGAATTTTTAATGCTTGGTATACCCTAATTAAACAAAAAGTTCTAAACTTTGTGTATCATAGTTGGCTCCTATATAATCTGGTTGCTGAACTTGTTTGTTTGTTTGTTGTGAATCGCGCTAATGTAGATGAATATCCAGGTTGTTTTTGTTTATAATTGTCATGGTTAAACTCATTTATTTTTATTTTTATTTTTATGGAAGATGATGTTGTGTAGATTTGGAATTTGGCTGTGTAACAATTATATACCCTGCTGAAATGAATTCATGTTGATTGTTTTCTTTTATATTTGATCTGATCATTTGCCATATTGCCATATCTTTGTTCTGAATTCAAGCTGATTACAGTTAGAACCTTACAAATCATTATAATGTGATACTATGGTACAAATGGGTGTTAAATTGTGTCCCTTTTTGTTAATTGTTTTACCTGTTTGCAATCTGATTGTTCTTCTAGACTGCGACTTCATTCGTTTGCTTTTGATGTTTTAGAGTAATTTTGTGATTGTACTTGTCCTTTTACTGAATGTTCTTGTAGAGTTGTAGTTTGAACATTGTTTCTGAGTTTATTGTGTTCTCTGAGTATGTATAGTCATATGATGATCTGAATTGCTGAGCCATTTGCTTCATTAACTTGTGCAGGAGGAGCTTACCGCCATCAAAGCCTCCGGAAGGTCTTTCTACAAGACGATGATATCAGATTCAGACTACACAGAGTTTGAGAACTTCACTAAGTGGCTTGGAGTTTCACAGTAATTTTGTCTTTTTTAGATCAAGTTTTGTTAGACATATTTAAGCTTCAATCATCTGTGTTTTGGATTTCGAAGACATTAGACTTGAAAATTATAAGCTGTCGTTTCAATTTTGTGCCTGTAGCCCTTGTAGTTGAAAGGCTGTTTACTGATATTTTACCTTCTCTCTGGTATTTGCTGCACTAGTTTTATTGTCTCTCTGAAATTTGCTGCTCATCATTCTCTTGTTTGCGTTTTGCTTTCATTGTATTTGTGTATTTGTCGATGATGTTGAAGCTCTAGCTTTCGTTTGAATGCTTTACTGGTTATACTTATGTCTGCTACGATATGATTGCAGTGTTGGGTAGACTGGTGTATGATCTCACTGCATTGCGACAGTAAGAGCAAACATATCAGATACAAGATGCTGTAGCTAGATTATGAACATGTTTAATTCAGTTTCTACTAAAATCAACTGAACATAAATCTAACAGGAAAGAGACTGTCCTTATTCTTGTGGTTATTGCAAACTATAAAGGAGAGATTTCCCCCAATATTGCTTAAAGAACTGATAATTTCCAAAATACGTTACTTTCTAACTTAATTTTCACCATACTGTCCACGCTAGCATGATAAACTGTCTTTTTAGAAAAAATACAATCAGCGCAAAACCGCCAAAAGAAGTAGCGGTTTATATGGGTTAACCGCTATCTCAGATATCGGTTTGATCTTATATGGGTTAACTGCTATCTCCAATAGCGGTTTACCTCTCTCGGCTGCTGTGATCTGAGGTATGGAGGTTTACACTACATCTTCAACATTTCATTGTCCAAATCAGGTATGTTTTACGTTAGGTTATTTATGCTTTGATGAGGAATAATTATGGTTTGAGTGTCAACTTTCAAACTATTCTCTCTAGATATATGTTGAGCAACAAATGAAGAATTTGGTGAGAACCTTTTTTTGTTTCAATGTCATCACCTTCTAACTTTGTTCTCTTTCATCATGTTAATTTAAATCTTGTTTTCACTCGTTATTTTCTAATTGCAATTTAGAAAACGAGTATATTAACCTGACCTCACTCAAAATGAGGAGAACAAAAAGTAAAGATTGACGGAATTCGAACCCACGTCTTTTGTGCATTTGCACAATTCTCTACCTATTGAGCTAGTAGGATAGCGTTTTTAAATAGAATCAAATTAGCGAAATAAATTTTAAATAAATTTACTCATTTGTGTAGATGAGCAAATAAAGTTTTAAATTTTTGCTCATTTGATCAGATGAGCAGAAAACTAAATATACATAATTGGTTGTTAAGTAATAGACAAATCTCTGTAGGAGCTACAAATTCTCCCCTTAATCATTGGCTAAGTCAAGGACTCTGAGGTCTAATCTACCAATGTCAGTTATCTTGACTAAACAACAAATCAAAATCTATCATAAACAATACAGTAATTTAGTGAGTTCCATAATCTCAAAAAGAGACGACTCAACAACAAGATGAGAATCACATTAGTGAGGATCAAGATTCAAGAGTCAAGACCTAGCCTCACCTGCCTGGCTTCCATTCTCGGTCACCTGCCATGGAATCTATTTCCTTTGGTTCTTTTGTGGGTACCGGAGCAGTCGTTCCGTTGTCTTTTGAAATGCTATTCACATCAGCTTTAGGCTTCACCTACTCTGGAAAACCGTCTTGTTTCTCAACTTTAGAATTATCTTCTCCCACTGTGTTCTTTTCTTGAGTAGTAGTTACTTAAGAAGGATCCCCTGCTTCCTTATCCTCAATACTACTTGCATTTGTTAGCAATGAAGCTCTAATTTGTCATTCACAAAACACCTAGAAATCCCAGCAAGCTCCCTATGCATTCGAATCATTATCAATTCATCATCTTTGATATATGTTTCTTGTACTGATGCCACTGTGGAATACTTTGTTAAGCAAAACAAACTACAATCTGCCATAGCATGGAAATTATTCGAAGACTTGCATATACTTTGCCACATATTTGTGGCGAACCAAAGAAGATAATGTCACATGATAGAAGGAAACAACATTCTCCCTATAATGAGTCAATAAAAAGAAGATAATGATGGCAATAACAATGACAGTAAAAAGTTTGATAACAGAACCCTGCTATGACCACAAGTGTCCTCATTTAGTAACCAGACATTCTCAACATTAGGCATCTCATTGCTATGAAGAATAAACAAAAGAGTTGATCAAGATAAACCCCAAGTTCCAATTAGGAATAACCCAAAGATGAGAGCCTCAGACACCAGATAACAAAAATAATTATTGAAAAATTACACAGCAGGATTGAACTCAGGCCCGGCCATTGGGCGGCCCAATCGGACATAATTTTAGGGCCCAAAAGAAATATTGTCGGCTAAGTCCCCCAGAAAATTAATACAAATGCTTTTAGTTGCTCTACTAAACCGTATATGAATCTTGTCTTAGTTGGTAAGGGACATAATGTGCCTAGTTGACATCCAGGGTTTGAATCTTTGCCACATTCCCTTTTCTTTTCTTTTTCTCCTTTTTTTTCTCAAACTAATCCACAATAAACCATATTATTATTTTAACTCTATATTTTGTATAAATAAAACAATATTAATATATTAATTCTATGTTTTACATTAAATAATTGTTCGTAAAAATTTATAGGTCCCTAATACCTCTTTTCTTTTTCTCCTTTATTTTCTCAAACTAATCCACATAAAACAATAACCTATATTATTATTTTAACTCTATATTTTGTATAAACAAAACAATATTAATACATAATTCTATGTTTTATATTAAATAATTGTCTGTAAAAATTTACAGGGGCCTAATATCTGTGTTTAGCACAGGGCCTCCAAATTGCCGGAGACGACCCTAATTGAACTAACCCACTGTAAATCCAAACTAAAGTCCCCCCAAAAATACAACCTGGAATGAAGACTTGGGCTCCATGGTACCTATTCAAGGATTTCTTTTCTGATCGGGAGAATAAGGTAAGTAACAAACTATGCATTTTAAACTACATTCTCCTTATTATTGACAAATTTCTTCAACTGAGACGTTCTCAGGGACGGGATGAGTGTCGGGTACAAGTACTCAAGATACGCTAAGGACTGAGGTTAAAATTTCCAGACACTGCATTCATGAATATATCCCTCATTCCAAAAGACTTTAGCATGTGTTTTCACATTATGGATACACATACAATATACATTTAATTAACTTGTTTGCCAATTTTGGTTAAATTCATATCTCAAACCATTGCATGACTTTCACTTTATTTTCCCTCTTTTTTTTAGTAGTTTTTATTTCTCAAACCATTTGTGCAAATGAGTAAGTTTATTTTGCTCGTTTGCAAAAATGAGCTGATGGTCTAACATCAAGCCTCTAGCTTGATAAATTTACATTAAAGGAAAATAATGCTAAAATCAGGGAACAAAAGAAGGAACTAAGAAAAGAGCGAGAGGACATGAAGTACCTTACCACATGATGTCTTATACACTACCCAGAACAACAAACCTCAATTTATAAATAAATTTACAACTTAAAACCCTTAATTTTGCATTCAACCAAACATGAGGACATATATTGTAACATGAAACTCACTAAAATATACTACCCCCTCCATTCTCAGTTGAAAATGGTGCAATAAACATTATCTGCACAACTTTCTAAAAAAGAAAGTACGGTACATTTAAACCCTGGCCTTAGCTTATAGGTCTGGAACCATTATTGATGTAGTTTTGGAACAGAAAACACATGTTCATAATTTATTGTGGAATCTGGTATATAAGTTAATAATGGAGACTCATAACCATGTACCAATTGGGGATAATATATCTTTCAAACAACACTGTAATTATCAACACAAATCACAGGAAAGAACTATCAACAACCTACTCAACTAGGTCAATAGCAGCTTAAAGTTCTGACAGGATCAATCGCGCTCCTATCAAGGATAAACCTAACTTTCACCGACTAAAATATAGTAAGGGAAGTAGGGATCGTATCCACTGGGAAACAGGCGTTCTTTCTACTATTAAAACTAAGTTCTAGACTATCGGGAAACATGAAATTGGTTTGGTTTGAGTAATTAAACTAACGACAATAATTAGATAGGGATAAAACAATTAATAAAATACCTAGGGCATAGGTTCACCAATGAAAATAATCTGGGATGATAAACAATCACTATTAATCAATAAAGCGGTTAATCAGACTAGCATGCTCTCTCGAATCGATACTAATCATAGACTTGGAATTAACAGGCTCTCGCTGTGTATTAACCCCAATTCTACCTATTGACACAAGCCTAAACATCAAATTGCATCTCTCAAATCTTAACTTGATGTTGCTAGACTAATACAATTAAATCTGCGCAAATCTAATCGCTTAGTAAATAAAATCAATCAATAGGAAATCAACCAACAATACCAGCAATTAACAATACTAGTTCATCCCTTCATATTTAGTTCATGGATTCCCAAAATCCTAGATTAAGACTACTCACGCATAATTGAAGTAAGAAAAACAATAATATTGAATACAAACATGATTTAAAGCAATTAATAAAACAAAGAAACGAATTGAAATCGAATATTAAAATTAAGAAACGAAATAATACCTAAACGAAGAACGAGGAAATAAATGAAAGATTGAAACTTTAATTGAAAATAAAACTAAGTATTTGACAATAATTGAAGGAATAAAACTAGGTGCAAAAATAAACTAAGGGTTTAAAACTAGATAGTAAGATCTCAATAAAAAAAACTAAGGGCTTATATTTATAGTTTTGCCCAAAAACAAAGTAGAAAAACGGAAATAAACTTAAGAATCCGCGCCCAAGGTTGTTGTTGCCCGATCGGGCAATGGGCCGCCAGATCGGGCGAACAACTCGTAACCCGCTCGATCGGGCAGGCATCCGCCCGATCGGGTAGCCATTCGCCTGATCGGGCCCACGTACAAACTGCACGATCCCGTATCTTCAAAACGCCATATCTCCTTCGTTATTCGTCGAAATTAGGCGACTGACCACTCGTTGGAAAGCATTGAAGTCTAAAATCCAACTAAATTGAAATCACTTCATTTGGATTTGTAGAACTTGAGTTATGATTAAAATAGTGCACTACAGTCAATTTTCTATTTCTTTCGTTTGCTTCAAAACTATTCCAACTCAATGTTCGTGCTCTATAAAGTACATCACCTCTTGTAGTGGTTCAAATGAGTAGGAAATGCATTCAAATATGTCAATTCCTACAATGATAAACCTGAAACAACAAACATACTACAAGGAGCACATTAGTACTAAAAATGGCTACGAAGAGCTCATTTGAGATCGAAAAGTACTAAGGGACGGCGGTAAAAACACTATAAAATATGAACATATCAAGTTCCCGTAACTAATGTACTGTGCAAAAAAAGTAAATTCTAGGATCGATAGATACAAGCACTGGTTTCAATGAAAAACAAATAAACAAAACTTCAAATCATAAAAAAATTCAACCAATTGAAGAACACAAATAAACCATCAAAAGATTATGCTCGTGAAATCGACCCAACTCTCAAATTTTATAAATTACAACATACAATCATAAAAAATACGAGGGAAGGAGAAATTCATTAGCATAGTAACTAACAAATAATCAAAATACGCTAAGTCGAAGAAAAGAAAACCCTAATTCATAAACCTCAATCGAAAAATCAGAAGAAGAAAAACAAATCAAGACAAAAATTCAATTTAAAAACAAAAGAAATAAAAATCAAATACCTAACATGGAAAATCAATCAAAGTAACTGGGAAATAGATCTCCAAAATTGGGGGATGAAGATGGCTCGCTGAATCGCAGGAGAGGAGAAAATAAAATAAAAGAAATCTCACAAATTGTAGTAGAGGAGACGACGCGTGGATGATGGCATCGTGGGAGATGGTGACGACGCGGTGATTGCAGCAGGTGAGGAGACGGTGGTGGTGAGGAGAGAGAGTCATGACGGAGAGCAAAAATGGAGGAGAGAATAAGGAGTAACTCGGGAGGAGAGAGAAAGAGAGCACCAGAAGTAAGGAGAGAGAAAATACTTGTTTTTTTGTTTCATAATTTGGTTGATTGCTTTTTGCAATATTTACGAGTATGCCATTACTAAAACACGGTAGGTAAACATTTAAGAGATGTTAGATCCGATCTAATAAGATTTCTAATTTTTTTTGAATTAAAAAAGTCGAGTGTCACGAAGATAAATAATTAGGTGCCAGATAGATATATTTTAATTAATTAATTAATTAATAAATAATATATAAAACTCCATCCAAAATCAAATACTCTAATAATTAAAAAATGAATCTAAAATAAAATTCAATCTAAAATTAAACACTAATCTAATAATAACAATATATATAAATGAGGCATATTTGCTGAATTATTAGAGCGCAACGTAAGAAATCTAATGATTTCGGCCTTAATGAAAAATAAGATTTCTAATATATTTTTGAATTAAAAAAATCAATTGACACGAAGATAATTAATTAGGTGCCACATAAATATTTTAATTAATTAATTTCTAATTTATACAACTTCATCCAAAATAAAACACTCTAATAATTAAAAGCTAAATCTAATATAAAATTCATCCAAAATCAAAGACTAATCCAATATTAGAGCGCCACGTAGAAAATGTTTAAAACTAAATCTAAAATAAAATTCATCCAAAATCAAACATTAATCCAATATTAAAGAACCCGTAGAAAACCCAGTGGTTTCAGCCAATGAAAAAAAAATCAAAATTATTTTCGAATTAATTAATCTAATATATATATATATATATATATATATATATATATATATATATATATATATATATATATATATATATATATATATATATATATATATATATATATGTATATATATATAAAGGGGTGTTTTTTGGAGAGCATTCGGAGCGCCACGTAGGATTTCCATGTCATCAAACAATAATATTATTAAGATTTATTAAAAAAAAAAACTCCATAAATAAAGACCGATAAAAGATAACTAGAGATAAAGATAAACAAAACTCCGTAAAAGATAATAAAAGATAAATAAAAACCGATAAAGATAATAATAGATAAAGATAAAGATAAAGATAAATCAGTAAAAGATAATAAGAGAAAAATAAAAATAGATAAATAAAGAATCGGTAAAAGATAATAAGAGATACGTTTTGAAATTTTTAAAAGATAAATAAAACTCAGTAAAAGATAATAAGAGAAAAATAAAAATAGATAAATAAAGACCCGATAAAAGATGATAAAAGATAAATTTTAAATTTTTTAATAGATAAATAACTACTCGTTAAAACGGTCATACTCATCGATTATAAAAACAATCACTATTCTAACTATCACTTACATTTGTAAAAAAATCTCATACAAAAAAAAAGAAAAATTAAACTGTGCAAATCTAATTACTAATATTACACATATACAACTTTATCCAAAATCAAACATTATAATAATTAGAAAATAAATCTAAAATGAAATTTAATCTAAATCAAAAACTAATCTAATCTTATCTTAAAATGAAATTTAATCTAAATAAAAAACTAATCTAATCTTATCTTATTTTTATATAGATAGGAGTTTTATTTGAAGTTAATAATTTAATAGAATTATTGATTTAAGGTAGAAGCCAGTCCAAAAGACCGAGTCTGTAGTACAGTCTGTGTACACTTGTGCCACTCCTCCCCCCTTCGTCTTCTTCGCTCCCTCCCCCGCAATTTGCACATTAAAAATTCAATCTTTTTCTTCACCATTCTTAACTTTAGACGATAAATTTAAACTACAGGACAAAATATTGAGATCGTGTGCATGTCAATTGATTGTTCGACGGCCAAATTCTACGGCGGAGAGAGAGAAATTGAGTTTTGGAATCCCTTACAATGGCCGCAATTTCGGAAAAAACGACGCCTTTGATGGCTTCTGCGGATGATCCTGATGGTAAACCTATGGCGGAAGTGATCAATTCTGAACTTGATCATTCAACATTGTCTACCAAAGGTTGATTTTCCCTCTCTACTTGATTTTTAGTTTGATTAATTTATCAAAAGTTCGGAAATTTTGTGATCATCTGATGTTTTTTTTGTTTCTTGTTATACGTGTGAAATATCCAATCCCTAATTTCAAAAATATGACGCTTTCTTACCACTTTTTTTTGGATGATTTTTTTTTAATTTTTTTTGGTTTGAACTCTGGACTTCCAGTTGAATTTTACAGCATGAGAAAGTATTGTATGAATTTTGTTTTTATCAAAAAAATTTGAACTTATTTTACAGAAGAGTTATAATCCTGCCACAATTTTGTGCTCGTTTGATTTTACAAAGTGTGCCGACTCCCCTGTTTTCCAGTTGTAGTTCCAGGTTATTGACTTCTTGCTGTGGCATGAAATTGAGTAAGGATTATTGTTCAAACAGGTTGATTATCCCTAGTTTAGATTATTTCTTTTTCCCCAAGGTATCATCTGATATCGAGCGAAGGGGAATTCTCGAATGCTACCTCCATCCGGATTTAGTTGTTGCATTGCTAGTATCAATTATTTGCATTTTCACAAATAAGTGTTCCTATTGGATATTTGGAAGTATGGTGCCATGGTGATACTACTTTGTGATGGAGAACCTTCAGCCACTATTGGCAATAAGTCTTGTAATGCAGAATTGTGATAGGACAATCTGATATACTTGTGTAAGTTGTTTTTGTTTTTGTCCTATAGAGTCTCAATCGCCTTTCACTTGCAATAACAATAATAAGCACACCATACTAATAATTTTCGTACACAAATAAGTTTATTTCAGAAAAATAATTTTTTTCCAGATAAAATAAGTTCATATAGTTCAGTTAAGTTTAGATAAGTTCAGATAATATAAGTTCAAATAAAATAAGTCGAATAGAACGGAGCCTAAGATATGATGCGTGGATATCATTTTCAAAATTTCTTTTCATGAATCCCCGCCCTTGTCATGGCTTTTTGGTTGTAGGGTCATCTCTTTGTGTTATTTGTTACTTGTATGGTAGTTGATGTGTCCTCTCTGATCTTTATTGCGTGACCTGTACTTAGTAACAACCGAAACATACTAAAAATTGTTGGGTTGTCATGTTTGTTTAAAGTATAAAACCCTGCTACAGGATGTGCTTGCCTAATAGATGCAAGCAAACTTATCTCATTGTCAATTATTTGTTTGCTTGATAAGATCCAACTTATTCCAACCTGCTTATCAAATCATTTAATTTACACTTCTTTAGAAAACCAGCATACGGAAGTTTTACCTTAGGCTGGTTATTGTTTGCATTCACTTGATTGATCCGGAAACCTTATTGGTTTACCCCTGCAGGCACCCATATTATGTCAAAAGCTTGGACCACCCACCCTCTGGACCCTCTATCTGCAGCTGAAATCTCAGTTGCAGTAGCAACTGTGAGGGCAGCCGGTAAAACACCCGAGGTTGGTTGTTAGACATTTTTCTTTGATTGAAAGTTGTTTAATTCTGCTTACTAAGAAAAAGAAAAGTCTTTGGAAATTTCCTACTGATCCCTTTATGCTTGCAGGTTAGAGACGGAATGCGGTTTATTGAAGTGGCTTTGGTTGAACCAGAAAAACACATTGTTGCATTAGCTGATGCTTATTTCTTCCCTCCTTTCCTTCCATCATTAATTCCAAGAACGAAACGTGGACCTTTAATTCCTAGTAAGCTGCCTTCAAGAAGGGCTAGACTCATTGTGTACAACAAAAAAACAAACGAGACAGGTGTATGGATTGTAGAGCTGTCAGGAGTACATGCAGTGACTCGAGGCGGTCATCATAGGGGAAAAGTTGTCTCATCAAATGTTATCCCGGAGGTGCAACCTGCAATGGTATATTTGCCTCCAACTCCTTCATTGAACCTCTGCTTTGCTTGGTTCTTACATTCTTTCTTTTTTATTCTAGGTTGAAAACGTGAAGAGCTACTCAACAAAATGAAGATCAATTTGAACTTCTGCAAAATTTGTTGGCGTAGCTCATGATCTGAGTTTCTACTGTGCTTATTTTTGTATGAAGACTATGTTTTTAGCTGGTATTTTATCATCTTGAGGCTATATCTAGAAATTCTGTGTTAATCAAGTACCGTTTGTTTGTACAAGCTTAAGTACTTGGGGCCATGATACTGTTAGCTCTTAAATATGCAAGATGTCTGTTCTGTTAATTTTGGTTGTTTTAAGATTCATTGTCTGGGATAAATTGCTAAGTTCATGCCATTGTTTTAAATGTTTTGGCGAATTGATTGTTCATTTCATCTTATATTTGATCATAGTTAGATACTTCAATTTATTTCAGCATGCGTCTGTATTCATCCTCATACATACATAACATTGCATGGGGGTGGCCAAAGCCTATTCCAGAATCTATGTTTACTCGTTTTTGCTGCAGCGCAATTTCGCTTACTAGTCTTAACAGTAGAAGATTTGTGCATGCTCAAACTTCTGTTATGTCCTTGCAAGACTAAATTTAATGTTTTAAACGGATAATATTTACATATTACCAAAAATTGGTCTCGTCTGTCATTATTGTTGTTAGTCTTTTGCACTGCTCTTACAATTTAGTCCCTAGTAACTAGTGATGGTTGTGTGCTATATGTGAAGGTTTTGACGTACTGAAATATCCGTACTTATTGAACTTTGACTTGAGTGTTATCAACTGTTCGAACTTCAAATATCTAATAAAGCAAAAGGAATTTTTTTGTATCTTCTTTGAGATACAAATTCCATAAATTTTGTTTCATTAGTGAATACCCTGATTTCACTCCAGATTTCTAACTTTCAACTCTAGATGGATTTTATAACAGTGTTAAATTGGTTAGCTGGATTGTAAGTTAAGTCAACTACCTTTAGATTTTGAGCAGGAACCGAGCTTCTTAGTGAAAAGCTCTGGTTTGATGTTTTCCTTTAGTGACCTAGCTCTAGAATCTAGATCATGCTTTGACTTTTATGTTATCTTTTCTTTTCTATGTTAGGATGCTGCAGAGTATGCAGAATGCGAAGCTGTAGTGAAAGACTATCCTCCTTTCATTGAAGCAATGAGGAAGAGGGGAGTTGAGAATATGGATCTAGTGATGGTAGATCCTTGGTTAGTTGAAATTTCACATCATTTCTTTGTTGTATATAAATTTGGAACTTTGGCTGTATCTCTTTCTTTATCCTTATGCTTGAAACTCTATTATAGGTGTGTTGGATATCACAGTGAAGCAGATTTACCAAGTAGGAGACTTGCGAAACCACTTATATTTTGTAGAACGGAGAGTGAATGCCCGATGGAGAATGGCTATGCACGACCTGTTGAGGGCATTCATGTTCTTGTTGATTTGCAAAACATGGTAATTCTTGAGTTTGAGGATCGCAAATTTGTCCCCCTCCCATCTGCAGATCCTTTGAGAAACTACACGTCGGGTGAGACTAGAGGTGGAAATGATCGTAGTGACGTGAAGCCCCTCCATATACTTCAGCCCGAAGGCCCAAGCTTTCGTGTTGATGGGTACTTTGTTCGGTGGCAGAAGGTATATATGTCTGTGTATTTCCTATCTATGAACTGTTCTATACCAAAAATTGACACATGCTATTCTTCAATTGATTGTTTGCAGTGGAATTTCCGTGTAGGTTTTACTCCTAGAGAAGGCTTGGTTTTATATTCTGTGGCATATTTAGATGGTAGTCGAGGTCGGAGGTCTGTAGCTCATAGACTGAGTTTTGTTGAGATGGTTGTCCCGTATGGGGACCCACACGAGCCACATTACAGAAAAAATGCATTTGATGCTGGTGAAGATGGCCTTGGAAAAAATGCTCATTCTCTTAAGAAGGTAAAGAACCTCTTTTCTACCTACTATTCCCCTAATATAGGTGCCAACTTACTCACCTCCGACCATTTTTTCTCTGACATACGTGTTTTACCAGGGATGCGATTGCCTAGGCTTTATTAAATACTTTGATGCTCACTTCACAACTTTCACTGGGGAGGTAGAGACAATCGAAAATTGTGTTTGTCTACATGAAGAAGATCATGGGATTTTATGGAAGCATCAAGATTGGAGAACTGGTTTAGCAGAAGTTAGGAGATCCAGAAGGCTCACTGTTTCTTTTATTTGTACAGTTGCTAATTATGAGTATGGGTTCTATTGGCACTTTTATCAGGCAAGTAGACATTGTCTTTGTTGTTCAACTGTGTCCAAATAGCTAGGTTTCTTTGTTCACTCTTAGTGATGCATTACCACAAGGATTCTTTGTTATTTTGATGACCAAAAATCCTCCTTTATGTGATAATATACTGGATTAGTTATTGAAAGGTTTTGTTTACATTATACTTGTCAATTTTGGAGCTTGCTATTCCTAGTTTCTATTTCTTTTCCATGTGGATTCCAGTTCTCTTCTGGTACTCTGTTAACAGCAGGTAGTTAAAGCTATTTTCTCATGGTTCCATTCACCTGTTTTCTGACTTTGAATTTTTCGTATATAGGATGGAAAAATCGAAGCAGAAGTTAAACTCACCGGAATTCTCAGCTTAGGTGCCATTTCACCAGGAGAGTCCCGAAAGTATGGTACAGTTATTGCCCCTGGATTGTATGCACCTGTCCACCAACACTTCTTTGTCGCTCGTATGGACATGGCAGTTGATTGCAAGCCTGGGGAGGCACTTAATCAGGTATGCTGCTGTCAGATATTTCAATTCATTGCTTAATGGATGGGTGCATGAATTTTGTTGATGCAGTTACTGGTAGTCATTGGATGGTCTCGAATTACATGTAATGGCAAGACGTGAAAAATGCATGTTTAAACTTTGTTGCTCGAGTAGAGTACTTCAGTTCTCTATGATGTACTTTGTGACGGTGATATCATTTCAGCTTCCTTAAAGTATTATCCTCTTCAAGTTTAAATAAGAAGAAAATAAAAAACCTTTTCTATTTAGGCCTTTTCCTTATCTGTAACTTTTGCGTGTGTGTGCGCGCAGTAGAATAAATGTAACACCCCAACCCTTAATTTGGGTGGAGCCAATTGTCACGAAATGAGCATCTTGGACCAATAACTGGCCCCACATACCACCACAAGTTCTTCCAGCGCATTTTGTCCTCACTCATGCGCACCCCGGAAAACTTCTTAGGAGGTCACCCATCCTAAGATTACTCCCAGCCAAGCACGCTTAACTGTGGAGTTTCTTGGAATACGGGCTCCCTAAAAGAAATGTGCACCTTGGTGGTATAAGTATATAGAACATTGAGTCCTTTCAAAGCAAAGCAAGGGGATTATGATCACCCCCACTTAGGATCGCAACAGCCTGGAAACTGAAATCCAGCCTTAGGTTGGAAGTTGCGCTAGGTGACTAACCTTGGATCATAAATCCACAGAATCAGTTCACTGATGCAGAGCTATAGGTTTTAGTACTAAATTGGTTAAGGTTAAATAAATATTAGGATCTTTAAAATGAATTAATTAGGAATTAAAACTTGGAAAAGCCGGTAGTGAGATTGAACAACGTTTATCATGCTTTTATGTGCTATCTATTTTGGTATTTTATTATGTATTTACATGTTAGTATTTTGTGTTGTAGATGAGTTCTATTCCCTACTTGCCTAGTTACGAGAATATACTTGAAGAATTTGATGCTTGGGTATAGGGAGAAGAAGTATGGTTAAAATACATAAAAGATTCATATGTATTACACTCGTTAAATACGAAGTATATGAAGGAATTAAGATAGAGCCTATGTCCCCTCATGCATCTACAAGAAACCAAGAAGAGTACCTAGAAATAAAGGAAATGCCACTACCAGATTTGTCTAGTGTAATTGAATGCTTTTGTGCTTTCTGTTAAGGGGAAAAGATTGATGTAGTGTTGAGTGACAATGAGGAAACCCTCGGCAAATGCCCTCTTTTGGGGGAGGAAGTTAAGGGAATTTTTAATTAGGAATTGTTTTGAGTTATGTTAAAGAACCATGAATCGAATTATAGTTTGAAATGTTAAACGTATACTTACTCTAAAATAAAATTTAAATGATGGTTGTTATTTGTGATGAATTTGAATACCTCTGTATGATTTTATTTTGATTTATATGTGATGATTATATGTTTAGAATTCGTAATAATGGGGTAAGGGGGGTAAGTAATTAGTGGATTCTTTTCTTGTGGTAGATGGAGGATCACCCAATGTACCCCTACAACCTAAGAATGGAAGCACATGAGGACATAGGAGACTACGTAGAAAGAATAGGAGACCGTTGTGATGATTGGGGAAATCACATAGGAGGCTTCAACAACTATAACATATCCTCTAGAAGAATAGACGTCCTACTTAAAACCATCCCACGCTATGAGCCTTGGGTCCCCATTATTGAAATGTACAGCGATGTTCTCACAAAGGAAGGGGAGACCAACCCAACCAAATATAGATATGAGGGTAGATGGATCCTTAATCTCGAGTATGTGGCAACGAGATTGATGGAAGCTTGGTCGGAGTGGGAATATGAGGACGAGATGGGGGAAGTGATCGATGTGGAACCACCTATGCTAGAGGATAAAGAAATGGGGGTGAGAGGGATGAGGTGGAAGAGGATATGCTAGAAGATCCCCCAATAGAAGAAGTACCCCTAGCCGAAGAGGAAGACCCTGAAGAGGAAGACCTCGAAGAGGATATGACTACATATGTTTCATGAGTGACCACATGATCTCACTAATTGTTCACTTGTCTTCAAGTCTCTTCGAAATCTCACTCATCGAACTCTTCTTCAGGGTCTTCTTATTCGAGGTCTTCCTCTTCGTAGTCTTCAGGGTCTTCTTATTCGAGGTCTTCCTCTTCGTAGTCTTCCTCTTCAGAATCTTCCTCTTCTCTTTTGCTAGGGGTACTTCTTCTATTGGGGGATCTTCTAACATCCTCTTCCACCTCATCCCTCTCACCTCCCGTTTCTTCATCCTCTGGCATAGGTGGTTCCGCATCGATCACTTCTCCCATCTCGTCCTCATATTCCCACTCCGACCAAGCTTCCATCAATCTCGTTGCCACATACTCGAGATTAAGGATCCATCTACCCTCATATCTATATTTGGTTAGGTTGGTTTCCCCTTCCTCTGTGAGAACATCACTGTACATTTCAATAATGAGTACCCAAGGCTCATAGCGTGGGATGGTTTTAAGTAGGACGTCTATTCTTCTAGAGGATATGTTATAGTTGTTGAAGCCTCCTATGAGATTTCCTCAATGATCACAACGGTCTCCTACTCTTTCTACATAGTCTCCTATGTCCTCATGTGCTTCCATTCTTAGGTTGTAGGGGTACATTGGGTGATCCTCCATCTACCACAAGAAAAGAAGACACTAATTACTTACCCCCCTTACCCCATTATTACGAATTCTAAACATATAATCATCACATATAAATCAAAATAAAATCATATAGAGGTATTTAAATTCATCACAAATAACAACCATCATTTAAATTTTATTTTAGAGTAAGTATACGTTTAACATTTCAAACCTACGTTACTCCGACACTTCGTCTGACGGCGTGTGTCGGTGTCGACACGACCCGACCCGCGACACGACACTCGACACGTGTCCGGGGAGGTGTCGACACCGGTGTCGAAAAAGAGTCCGGAATGCAGTGTCGGAATCGGGTGGAGAGAAGAAAAGAGTAAAAAATTTCAAAACCCTAGATCTAGCAATTGGAGGTCGGGGAAGGCGGGAGAAGAAAAAATATATTAGGGCTTTTGTTGGTTAAGAAAAATCGACCAACATGCACTCTTTTATTCTTGTTTTCATCGATTATTCACTTCTTGTATCAGCCATGGATATTGGTGTCTTCTTCCTTCTTCCCGTTAGTTTTTCCGTTTTGTGCGAGTGGTGGTTGACTGATTGAGTGATTGGGCTTTGTACCTTTTTTCTTTTTTTTCTTTTTTTTTTACCCTTAATAAATAAACTACGGAGTAGGTTGTGGGTTTTGTGGGGAAGTGGAACACCCACGTGATATCTTTACCAAAAAATCTCAACTTTCCGCTTTTCTGATTTTTATTTATTATTATTTATTTTTAAATTTTTTTTTTAACTTTTAAACCCTCTAGGACTGTTCAATTTTATCCATTTTTAAACCCTTTTAATGATCTTCTATCGTAATTTTAAACGTTATATTTTTTTTTATTATTTTAACTTTTGATCTTCAATTTTTTTTATTTAATAACCATTTTATATTTTTATAAAAAGTGTCGATTTTTTACCCGACACTTTATAAGGGACCCGTGTCTAAAAAATAAGTCAAGACACTCCTTTGACCGTGTCGGAGTGTCGGTAAATATTTGGATCGGAGTGTCAGATACTCCGACACCCGTGTCCGACACGACACCGACACCCGTGTCTGAGCAACATAGTTTCAAACTATAATTCGATTCATGTTTCTTTAACATAACTCAAAACAATTCCTAATTAAAAATACCCTTAACTTCCTCCCCAAAAAGAGGGCATTTGCTGAGGGTTTCCTTATTATCGCTCAACACTACATTAATCTTTTCCCCTGAACAGAAAGCACAAAAGCATCCAGTTACACTAGACAAATCTGGTAGTGGCATTTCCTTTATTTCTAGGTCCTCTTCTTGGTTTCTTGTAGATGCAGGAGGGGACATAGGCTCTATCTTAATTCCTTCATATACTTCGTATTTAACGAGTGTAATACATATAAATCTTCTATGTATTTTAACCATACTTCTTCTCCCTATACCCAAGCATCAAATTCTTCAAGTATATTCTCGTAACTAGGCAAGTAGGGTATAGAACTCATCTACAACACAAAATACTAACATGTAAATACATAATAAAACACCAAAATAGATAGCACATAAAATCATGATAAACGTCGCTCAATCTCATTAGCGGCTTTTCCAAGTTTTAAATCCTAATTAATTCATTTTAAAGATCCTAATATTTATTCAACCTTAACCAATTTAGTCCTAAAACCTATAGCTCTGGATCAGTGTACTAAAACCTATAGCTCTGGTATAAGTAGTACATTGAATCCTTTTAAAGCAAAGCAGGGGGATTACATTAAAATCCTCCCCTCCTGTAGGGTTTTGTTACAACCTTTCCACCTCCTATAAGTATTGAACCCCTGACACTAGTGATGGAGATGTAGGTACTAACTGGTGCTCCAGCCTCCACTTCTTTACTCTCAATGATCTATAGCTGCCTCTTTTGAATTGTTGCTGGCCTCTCCATGTATATTGGATGGAGATATTCTCGACCTTTCTTCTTTACTTCATTCAGATTATTTTTATTGGTAAAGTTTGTATAAAAAGAAATAAGAAAGAAGTGTACGCAACTAAATGAACATTTTTGATTCATTATATTATAATCTAAAGCTAAAAAAAACCCGAGGTATTTGGCTCCAGTGGATATGGGTGAGGAATGAAAGGTGATTGCTTATGGGAATTGGCAATGAGCTTCCATTTTTCCTTTATTAAGTCATTCTAAAGACCTCCATGCCCTTGTTTATTGTGCGATCTCATGTTTGCAAAATCAGTACACTGCATAAGTTTTCTGGGATAGATTGTTGCAAGCAGGACAGATTCAAGCTGAAATTTCTGCTGCCAAGTGATATGCTCAAACTTGATCCTGCATCAGATTAAGAATTTAAGATATAAATGTGAAATGGTTGAGTACACACTCTGATGCAGTGCTTTGATTCCTCTGCATTATTTCTCCCTCCACTTTAGCAAAGTACTATTCTTTTTCTTGCTTCAGTAACTTTTTATGTTTAATTTTTTGAAAAATAAATAAGGGAAAATAAATTTATCATTGCTAATACACCAAACAAAAAAAAAAATCTACCCTAATAAAAAACAGTTCTAGACACCATTACAAATTTCAACTTCTATTTTACTAATGGCTTTACTTCCATTCGGCTTTAACACCATGCCACATTTTTTTACCATGAATTATCATTGATGGAAAAACATCTTCCAGCTTTTCAATTTTGCAAACACGCAAAATTCTCACAATAGGGGAGACAATGATTCTCATCATAGAGAAACAAATTACTCTCAGGAGATATCTTATAGGTCAAACAAATAAAATAAATGGAAGAACAATAATAGTAAAAAAAATTAGCCACTCCAAAGGAGATATCTTATGGCAACAGGGTTTGGTGAAGAGACGAGGGGCCAAGAAAATGTAAGTGAAGGCTTGCTAGACTAAGTTATATGCTAGTATTTATTTATTTAATATGAAACGCAAGATATAAGTATGATAGACACTGAATGCCTTATGGCTTATTCTTCTACAGGTTGTTGAGGTGAATGTCAAAGTTGAAGATCCAGGTCAGCATAATGTCCATGATAATGCTTTCTATGCTGAGGAGAGTATTCTGAGATCTGAATTAGAAGCAATGCGTGATTGCAATCCTTTATCTGCTCGGCATTGGATTGTAAGGAACCTAGACTTTGTATAGTTTATTGTTATTGTGTGTGCTCATGATCTGGCTATCTTTTCTTTCAAATTGCAAGCCCGAAAACTTCTTGTTTGTCTGACCTAGTATTTCATTCAATAGTTGTTTACTTTTCTGTCACTCCATTCCCAACACATAGAGATGATTCCAACGAACTAATTCTTAGCTAGCTTTGTTTGAGATACTAACTATAAGAAGAAGTGAAGAGGGAAAAGAAAAGCAGGAATGGGAAACAGAAGTTCAAAACCACTCTTCTATATTATAGTAGCTAGGGACCTTGCTTTGGTAGTACTTTTTATTTTATAGTTAATCTTTTTCTTCTAAATTATTTTTAGGTGCGGCGGGTAGAAGCTTTTGATGATATGTTTAAGTGTATAACACTAGATCAGATTTTATAGTTCTGACGGGTTTTGGTTTCTGTTCTGACGGGCTTTCGTTTTGGTTTCTGACGGGTTTTCGTTTTGGTTACATTCCTTTAGCACTTTGGTCACTATATGTTTTGGAACATATACCATGGATTCAACCCTCACTCTCTTTTGCTTGAAAATGCTTTTTCTTTTTTTCCGGACAGAGTGGAAAAGGATTATGTTAGTACTTTTTGTTGAATGTTTTAGTTTGGAACCTACTTCATAAGCTTAATTGACCTTCTTCCCCCTTGTAGGAGAGAAAATCCACTGGGATATTTAATCATTCACAGATATAAATTTATCAATGTTATGCTTAAATGACAGATTGTTACATTTGCCTCTTTGTAGGTGAGAAATACTAGGACTGTTAATAGAACAGGAGAGCTGACAGGATACAAGCTGGTACCTGGTTCGAATTGTTTGCCCCTGGCTGGTTCCGATGCTAAATTTTTGAGAAGAGCTGCTTTCTTGAAGCATAATCTTTGGGTTACAGAATATGCTTCTGATGAAATGTTTCCTGGAGGAGAGTTTCCAAATCAGAATCCACGAGTTGGTGAAGGATTGGCCACTTGGGTTAAGAAGAACCGGTCTCTGTCTGAAAGTGACGTAGTGCTTTGGTTAGTTCTTTTTCTTTACTTTCAAGGCGAACATTTCATTATAATAAAAATAAAAAATAAAATCTTTCAGCCTAATCCTTGTATTGGAGTATGCGTGTATATTCGTTCTGTTGGCATTGCACCCAATTTGAACACATCTTCTCTGTTCATTAATTAAAAAGGTAAATGAGCCGGAACTTTGTGCACACGTTTAGCAAATCAACTGCTATATGGTAGGAAGTTTTAAAGCTAATGGTAACTATTAGTTTGAAAATGTGTGGAACAGGATACCAAATTCACAAAGTGAACCAGCTTAGCTACATTTTGCATTGAACCCTTTTTTGATAGGACAGTGATACATGTAGCCAGCAATTGATCCCAGATTTTGGATATCAATCCCCTAGACTTTTTCTAATGAAACCTAAAAAAAATTAGAACATATTGTTACAAGTCAATGCATGAAATTTATTCAGGATTTTGAAGAATGTAAAGGAAATAAAGACTACAATGAGTAGAATTGCCACGCGCAAAAAAAGGTCCTAACTCATAAGCTTGCTTCACTTTGTTTTTAGTTTAGGTAAAAAAAATGACCATCATTCTTGTAATTCATGTTGGAGCTGTGATTGTTCTCATCCATTCTAATTCTTGGGGATGTAGATAATATTATAGCTGTTTGTGCTTTAGGCTCCGTTTGGTAGGGCGTAAAACATTTTCGGGGAAAACAGTTTTCTTCTATTTTCAATTTTACATTGTTTGGTTTTGCAAATGAGTATAACCATCTTCCCTAGGAGTAAAATTGTTCTCGCAATGATGGAAAACCATTTTCCCTTCAAAATGAAGGGAAAATTGTTTTCCTTCCTTTTCTTATTTCTCTTGTACACTCCTCTCACTACCTCTTTTCATTTTCCTTTTGTTTCATCATTTTTCTTACATGGAACCAACAACGGAAAACTAATTTTGAATTTGTCTTTTCCATGAAAAAATTTTACACTGAAAATGTTTTACACCTAATCAAACGGAGCCTTAGTTGCAATGTAACATGATAACATTTCAGTTGTCTGTTCTGATTTCTCGCTCTCACTCTCTTGCTTCATTCCGAACTGTAACATATTTTCATTTGCTATTTCTAAGAGCACATGCTGGCTTTGTAGGTACGTTTTTGGACTCACGCATGTCCCTCGCTCAGAAGACTGGCCTGTAATGCCAGTGGAGCACATAGGTTTTATGCTTATGGTAAATTCCGTTTTCTCCACCTCAAATGCTCTGATGCTCCTGTCTTTCAATGTCTGTAATGTCTTAGCACTACTTTACTCATAGAGTTGAGTCCATACAATTTTTTTCAACTTGTATATCAGTAGTTCTGGAACTGAAATATGATTGAGAAAATTAATAAAATTAGCATCAATGAACTCAAACTCGCGTTCTATGTCTTGACTTTAGTGGACAAAAGTTCATTGGCCTTCCTAGGAATCCTATGAATTGGATTATTACTGAAAATATTATGAAACAATCCCTCAATTCTGCCACACAGGTTCCCGTCCCTTTGGACTGCAAGATATGGTATTCAGTCTATTTATTTGACATGCTTCTTTAACTTTACAATTGTTTTTCTGTCTATTTTGTTCATTTTAGCTAGAGATATGTAAGACACTTATAATAGAATAGACCAATGGCAGGTCAGGGATTGAAAAATTAACAAAATAGGCAGAAAAACAAAATAATGAAAAGATATAGTGAAATTATAATTTTTCCTAGTTGAATTCTTTAGCTACATCCGCGAGTGAACCTGTTAGTGTTATTTTACTGATGCTGATTATTTTGGTTGCAGCCTCATGGATTCTTCAACTGTTCTCCCGCCGTAGACGTTCCTCCCAGTTCTTGTGAACCAGCAGGCAAGCCAAATGATGTCAAAGATTATGGTGTGACAAAACCGAGTTCTCCCGGATTTATGGCCAAGTTGTGATGATGCACTTGGCTTGCTGTTAAAGTGTTAATGTTGATGTATATATATGGTTGGTTCAAATGTTATTTGTGGATAAAATCAGCTATACCAGTAGTTTTTGCTCATTGTTCCAGGGAATGTTTGTCACATGAACAAATAGATGTTGTAGTAATCGGTAAATATTCTTAATCTATCTTATCTATGTGACTTATCTCCTCCAAACCCTTATGTTTAAGATGTATGCTAAATAACCAGCAGTTGATCACTTGGTACTTTTAGACAAAACTGAAATTTGACCACATATTCCAGGACATACAGTATGTACCGCATCATTTTTTGTTTACAGCTTTGTAAAGTTTTTCAGTTTTTTTATGTCGGTTTTCATAATCAACAGAATTACTTTAGGTATAAGTGTATGACTATTTTTTGGTTTATGAATCATTCTCTGTTGTCAAAATCACACAGAATTGATTGTCTGTGTTTGATCCGGGGCCCTATTGAACGGAAGAGAGTATGCACTTAAACGATATTCAGGGGATGAATCAAACTTCTTCTGTTTCAAAAAAATAGTAGCATGCTTGTCAAGATAGTACTTTGTCCCTAATTATCTCTTAATTACCTTTTACAAAAAAAAAAACTTAAAAGTTAATATTATGAAAGTATATAATGAAATTAATTCAATGGTATTTTGCTTGATGGCTTTGCTTTTAATAAATTAGTAAAAAATATATAGTCAAAGTTGGTGTATGAATAATGATAAAACTAAAAGTGTTGCAATTTTTTTGAAACGGATACAAGATACCAGGAATATGATCAAAAATTGAAATACTGCATCAAGCTCTCACAGAATAGAGATGAGTTGTGGACAGTAATGGGACAAAAACAGGCGAAAACCGACCATAATTCGCTCTTTTCGGATCGCAATTCGCAGGGAGATTAGGGAATTATGCAACACTGGTTGTGGAACATCTACACCATAGAGAAATAAGCTAAGAAACATGTCATGAAGGTCAAATTTCAATATATTCAGTAGGAAGCCTAGGAAACAACCTTCACCTCAATGTCATGTTTTGTATCTTCTCATAATATAGTAGAGATATATACACTGAACCAAGGGGAAACGAAAAAGAATACACATAAAATGCTTTTGATCAGCATTTTGAACGAAATAAAATATATATATTTGTAGTGGCTTGAACCTAATTCTAAATTTATCATCACTTCATTGGAGCAAGAATGGTGTAAAGCAACAACAATGACACTATCACAATGGCTAGGCCAAGAGTAAACCTGGGGCTTGTCCACAACATGAGGTTCGATCTCTCAGTTCTCTTGATCGGATCAACCTCTTCGGACAGAGGGTAGTTTGAACGCCTCGGATTCCAAGTCACGTACTTATTTGGAGAAAACTGTGATGAGAGGCTCTTCTTTCCTTGCTTCTTGAAGCTTGACCATGCTTTGTCCCAGTCAGTAGAGGATTTGTCACCTAAAAAGATTCAAGATATATAAATAGCTGTTTAGTTCTTATTCTGCAACTGTACTAAATTTGCAAGGTACAACAAGTCTTGAAGAATACTACATAGAAGTAGAACAATAGCCATATTCTTGATTACAGTAAATAAGTCTTTCAATCCTGCAAATATGGTTCTTTCAACCCAAAGATGGTAAGGTCCAGTAGGGTCAGATTCTTTGAAAGGGAAGCTAGAAGTTTGCGCTAAGCCTATAAGGGGGTACTAAAGCACAAATTCTGCATGAAAAAACTTCAGAAGTGGAGAAAATAGCAAGACCAAACATATAAAAACCTGCCTATTTTTCAGAACAGGTTTTCAACGTATGACTAATCGAGTAGTTGAAAATAAACTCCTGATCAGATACACAAACGCCAAGTTGAAAAGACCTGAAGTTCTCCATTACAGCTTTCAAGATCCTTCACTTGATTCTCGGGGGTCCCATAAAAGTCTGAATATTTCAAATTTTCAATGACAGCAATTCTTGTATGAAGAGTCTTGGAGACTTTCAAGGGTTCCACATACAGTAATAGATCTACCAACATGGGCTGACTGTACCTTTTAGGGTAACTTTAGTGCTAGGATTGCTGAATCCATTTCTAAATAGCTGTCTTACAGAATTTTTTAGGTGACAGAAGTGGATGGAAAGAAGACTTTTTTAAGCATAGGCAGTCTATTTCCATCACATCAGGTAGAAGTTCATTACCATAGTGGGCCTAGTGGCTATGCAGTGCATGTTGAAGCACAAAATGGTAGATGAAATAACAATGGAAGGATGTGAAAGGATCTTAAGAACCTACTTTCTCCAGAAATCTTCAAATTCACCATACAATAAATCAACAACCACTTTTTTCTTTCTGCTAACTTATGTAGTATGTGCCAGAAAATAGTAATAGTTGTGCATTAACATAAGTTACAGAACTATTCATGTTCGTTATCACAATAATTCCTCTGTATTAAACTAATCTTGCTAGAAAATTTTGATAAACAAAAAGGAAGAAAAAGGAAGGAAACAAAGAGTAGAGCCTGACGAGCTCCAGAGAAGGAACTACGTTAGAACATACCAACTTTGGGCAAATACAGAGAGGTGGCTAAAGTTTGCCTTGCTTTGAAAAGGTTTAGTTACTAAATAAACTATTACCACAAAGAAAACATGAAAATATGATGATGCCATTAGTTACTTTCACAAAGATTATCTAAGAACAGCTTCCAGGATCTAGCAAGAGAAAAATTCCTATATGATTAACTCCCTGAATGATGCAAATACAGAAACAACTATCTGGGCATTTTAAGAAACATCAAGTAATTGTCTAGTGCTTGCTCTTTCAAATGAACTTGAGAGCAGACTTCTTATGCAGGGAACATAGGAAAGATCAACTCTATCAAGACAGGACGATAGGGAGGACTAACATCAGATCTTTTTATCCTTTCCTTTATAAAGGAAGAGCGTAGTAAGCAATCAAAGCTTCAGTTTTCTAAGTGCAAGTTTGTTACATGAAACTTCCTTACTGGAAGCAAAGCATGGACACTATTTCTAACATGCTGTTTTCAAGTGAACGGCTTATTAATTAATTTCACTAATTTTAGTAATTAATTACATCTGATATCTAGCTTAGCCATCATTAGTAGGTACCCCCATGCTAATTACACTTCCGGCCTTGCATTAGCATTGCAAATATTCCAATACCTCAGCAGGATAAAGATGCTTGCTAAGTTTACCCCAAATTCCGGGTTCGACACGGTATAGAAAGTATTAGACTAACTTTTATAACAACAGATTAATCCACATAAACCCAATTAGCTTAAGATCAAGACATAACAAGCTCTCAAGTTTATTTCTAAATAAAACCTCGCCCGGAAAATTTCACTGAATTTGTATTAAACGTAATGATGAAGAAAATGGCATTACCAACAGAAAACAGAAATTCTAAGTATCATTCCAGGAAAAAAAATACAGTCAATTCAGCAACAATGTACGCATTAGACAAACAAAATTTGAGGGTAAAGGAATGTTTAATCCAAATTCGAACATAAAAACACAAAATTTGAGATGGGGTTTAACTAAAAATGTTAAATTGAATCAAAATTCGTAGACATTTTTACCGGATTTATTGTCTTTGGCATCATCATCATCAGCGTTTGGCTGGGGTTGTTGGGAGTTCTTCCTGGAGCAGCAAGTCGTGAAAGACTTAGAAAAATTGAAGGGGTTTGATAAGAAGTTGCTGCGTCTTGGCTTTATAATTAGAATATCCATTTTCAGCATTATCTCATTGCCAATTTGCAATTACTTTCTCCCAGTGGCGGATCCAGGGATGCTGTGTCACCATCATCCACACACCGCATAACAATCAATAATCAATATAATCAATATACTGACTACTTAACAAAACCAACTTAGAAGATAATGTGTAAAAGACCTAGATAAGGTGGGAAACTATAATACGAAGTAATTAAAACTAATAGAATATGGAACGCGCTAGGGTAGTTCCTGTAAACAAGCAAAGACCTATTTCTGCAACTGGTTGTTGTCATTCTTGTCAAAGGCAATTGGTAAATACAGTGTTAGATAATCTTGCAAGAAGACTTTATACATGGGTCATATGACTCATATCCTGTTTGGTTGCGTTGCCTCATTGCCTGTGGCATGAGCTAATTTTCATTTGTAAAGGTAAGTATTGAACTCATCCACACACACAATATGACTTAGAATTATCTTCAACATAAACCACTTACATAATTATCAAATGAAGCTTAATCATAATTTGGTGCAGGACAAGAAATATCAAGCTAATTAAGCATATCATCAATTCTCAACAACACAGCAGCACTAATACAGACAAACCGTAACCCCAATTCACCAAATCATAATTAATTTATGAACAAGTTAAAAACAAGAAATTAAAACACAAAACTCGTCAATTAACAAGCGACTAAAGATTTATAGCACACAATTCATCATGGATAAGAAATTAAAATTTAATTTGGAAAGGAATGTATATACCCTAAGGTTGAACGGCTGAACTCCGGAACTTCTCCGTGAGCGGCGACGCAATAGGTGTAGGGCGGCGAGTCTCCGGAACTTCTCCTCGCACTGGTCGGCGTCGCCGTTGTTGTGATGAGTCTATGGCTAGTCGGCGGTGGTGGTCGGTGGCTGGCCGGCGATACTGAGGTGAAATCGGCACTGATGTTTGTGGCTTTGTGTGTGCGCTGAAGTTTCTTCTGTTACTACAAACCACACCTTCTCCATCAAACAAATACTCCGTACATTCTTTCTTGCTTTGCCTATTACCACAGCCACTCCCTTAAATTTTCAAGAAAAAAAAGAAAAGAAAAGATTTACAAGTAATATGGTTGTGGACTTAGTGGTCGTGTTTCGTGCCGAGTCCGCATGCTTCGTGTCTCGATTGACTAGGCCCATTTCTAGTCCATTAGGTATCAGCCCACGACATTGTGTCCATGTCGTGTTGTATTTTTTCGTGCTTGTACTGTAACGTTATTTTAAAATTGTAGTACGACTATACAAGTGCAAGAAAGAAAAAAGTTCCTCTTTTATTCCTATATTTGATTATTAAGATCAACACTAGTTAGTGGCTCGGGCGATGCCCCCGAGTCTTGTATATAGTTTAAGTGTTTTTTATTCATGACAATTTCAATTATAATTTTTTGTATGTATGCGTTTAAAGAATAATATCAATTTCATTATATATGCAGTTGAAAAATAAAATTGGTTAATCAATAATCGATAGACTAAATTTTTGAGTAATTGATATTATTTGCGTAAAACTTTATTTGGTTAGCTAAATGAAAGTGAATCATTTTTTTTTCCTATTTTTTTCTCTATTAATTTTTATGTTTGATCTAAATATTTTTTTAGAAAAGATATACTACGTATAATTTTATTAATAAATGAATAAAATGGAGGGAGATTTTTTTTTATCATAATTGTTATTCAAGTATATAAATTTGGGCATTAAAGTTTTATACATTCATAAGAATGGGTTTTGTCTTTTTTAATAGTTTTAGAGTCATAAGGTGTATTGTTGGTGACGCAGTCGGAATTACCGAAGAAAAGCAAGCGCTAATCTTTAGAACAAACGAACAGATTTACAAGTGATAAATCTGTAAAAGCTCTAGTGGCTCCGAAATCCACCAGAAAAGAGATAAACTCTCATAATTTTATTATCAAAAGAATAGTTGATTTCTAATGACGAAAATAAAGTGTCTAAATAGTTAACACAAAACCCTAACACGAAACGGAATTAAAAACAAAAGTCGGAAATAATTAAACTGCAGTTTTCGAGCCCTAAACGAACACCGATGGCCTAAAAATCCCTAAACGAACTCGTGGGCCCGTTTCCTTTCCGAAAACATATTCTATTAAGCAATCGGACACCGGAGGCCCGACTAGTAAAAATCATTTCAGCAATTTTCGACGATTTGCTTCTTTGTCGAATCGTGCAGCCATCCTTCCTACGTCAGTTAGAGTGATAGATAAAACTTTGTGTTAACATACAAGAGGTTATGAATTCGAGGATGAATATCAACATTTTTACGAGTAACTAGTCAGACTAAGTACTTCGCATAAGTAATGACAAACTAAAAAAAATATTAGCCTGACCAAAAGCTGATATTTGACCACATATTTCGACAAACAAAGTATTATTAAGACTCGATTTTATTTGAATTATTTTTCCTTACCTTATGTTATCTGAATTTATTTTATCTAAAAAAATTAATTTATTATATCTGAAATAAACTTATTTGTGTGTGAAATTTTTTAAAAATAACTTATTTTTTCTAAACTTATTTGAATGTCTGGAATAAACTTATTTGTGTGTGAATTTTTTTAAAAATAACTTATTTTTTCTAAACTTCTTTAAATTTGTTTTATATTATCTTGTCAACTTTGCTTGAAATAAGTCAAAATAAGTCTAACATATCAAAGCCTAAGTTTCTGTTTAGCATGTTGCTCTGATAGTTGCTATTCCATATGTTTAGTAATCTCCGGATAACTCCACTCAAGATCTACCTACAATAACCGGTTAATTAGTGTGAGAATATAATTACAAGAAATGTACCAATTGTTTGTTGGTTCAGTGGTAATTGGGGCTGAACTTGGTAGGAGGGACCGTGTTCGATCTCCCGCAACAACAACTGGGAGGGAACTGGAACCTATTCACCCAGAACTCGTCATGAATCCGGATTAGCCTTGAGGGTGAACCGTGTGCAAAAAAAAAAAAAAAAAAAAAAAAAAATGTAGTGGAATTTGAGTCCATGAATCGAATTTGAGTTGTGTGATTTGTATTAGTCAATAGCTGTGTATTGACTTTCTTGACCTTTTGCGAGTCCCATAAATGGGAATTCAGGAGATTGCCGTGGAAAATAATAGTCTCCAAAGACTTGAAGGACCAAAGTCTTAATTGCCACAAAACACTTCTATTGCCTTACACTGTCAAACGATGTTTATTTTAAAATATTATCAAGCCAATGGAAATATTAAATTTGAATTTGATGATATTATGTGTTTAATTTTATTTAGTGTTAAAAATAAAAAAATTGTGTGGAAGGTAATGAAATAAAACCATGTCTTCTCCACCGACTTATGTTGGTTATTTGATATCAATATGTAATAAGAAGTACGCCTATGTTTATAATTTGATCACTCTACTTCTTTGATATGCTTATTCCCCTTTCCAATCTCCACCTTCTATTTTTGGTCAAGTTGTTACTCCATCCGTTTTCTTTTTTAATGCATCATTTACAAGAACACATATTTTTAGTAGACCAGTGCGAAATTATTATTAAATGGTCTAAATGAAAAAATAGATAATTTATTTATTAAAGAAAAACAACAATGTGATTCATGAAAGTTATAGCATATGAGATATGATGGAACCATGAAAGGAGGAAGTATTTTCGGATATCAGATATACCATGAAAGAGAGAAACAATATACCACTCCTTACGTAATATTTTGAGTGATGATTAATAAAATAGAGACAAATAATAAAATATGGTAGAAACTAGAAAGTTATTAAATATAAAAGTGATGCATTTACAAAAACACATCTATAAAAGACAAGTGATGCATTTTAAAAAAACCCAGAGGTAGTACTTTGTAACCTCCAAATAAAAAGTAAAGATAAATACTCCCTCCGTTTCGAAATAATGGGGACAGTTTACCTTTTTAAGTTTGCCGATGTAAATGTTTGGACAATTGGACATTAATATCTGTAATTTTGTATTCGTGAAATTATAAAAACTTGATATTCCGAAAGTACATATCGAGACGAATCAAACAAAACCCCACACGACTATATTTTCCCTAGTATTTCGAAACGGATGTAGTATGAATTAGAAGTATATTTACCCTTCATCCCAAGTAGGAGTATTCAACTAGTCACCCATCTTTAGACATTTCACAATTTCAGCCAATTCTTGTGAGGTGTGAATGAATAAGAAAGTCAAGGCATGTGATATTATGAAATGTGAATATGAAAGGTCAAAGGTAATGTATAGTGTGACAAAGTCAAGTCAACTTGGGCACATTTAATTATCATTTCCAAGCTTTAAAGAAAGTCATCCTTTTCCTTTACTTTTAATCTTTAAGCTGTCTCTTTTCTTGTTGCATCTTTTGGCCAAAAACGATGGCATTAACTATTTTTCTTGCTCATAAAGTTCATCGATTGAATCGGACCTGGATTCATAATTACTTCTTCTCAATTTCTTATTGTTGTTATTCCAGCTGTCTAGACTATAGACTTTTCAATGATATAAAAAAATACGGTGTACAATACTACATAATTAAATCCAATACGGAGTATTAATACTTTTTTTCATAAGGTAAGACAAATAAATTAGGAGACCCTATGTGTTTTGGATAAACCATTTTACTAAAACGAAATATTAACGTGATTGGTACAAGTAGTTTATTAAGTGTCGTTTTATAGTAATGTGGTTGGTACGTGTAGTTTATTACACTTAAACAAGAGAGTGTACGAAATCATATAATGAAATATCATACCACCAAGCATCTACTTAGAATTGCCTCCTCACTTCCTCATCAGTAATCAATTACACAAGTTAGCGGCGTTAGTGAGTAACTTACATTTTGACTTGGAGGTCACAATTAAGGCTGATCCCTATCAATTGTATTATATTTGAGAGTGGCTTAAGAGCTAACCTACGTACCTAAACTGACTAATATGAAATAGATGTTGGTTCAATAGAATCTTTTTTATTTTTCTTACTTTCTTAAAAAAAAAAAAAAAAAACTTTCTCATCAATCCTCAACTCCTCATACAAGTACTCCTCTTTTCCACTTTGCTTACAACGTACTTTCCACTCAACAAATTTTTTTCTTAATACATTCCACTTTTTCCATACTTATTCCTTACTTTCCTATCATTTATATTGGTTTTTGTGATTTATGTATGTTATTCCAGTAGGAACACGCACAAGGGGGGGGGGTGAATTGTAATTGGAACTTTGGTAAAGTTTCTTGCGGAACTTAGAAACAATCAAGGAACTGAGAATAGAAAAGACAATAACAATAATTGTGAAAACTTCTTGACACTAGTCAAGAAGAGAATTCCTTTTATTATAGTAATACCTCGATTACGATAATCTCTCAAACACAAGTTCCTCTCAAACTTGTGTTCCTCACAGTAATCTACTCTGATTACAACTCTTTTACTTCTCTCTCTCAGACTTAAACTCTAAGTCTAAACAGGATAACTCTATCCTCACTAATACAAAATACAATTCGTGTTTGGATAACTCTAGATATTAATGGTGCTTTTGTGTGGATATAGGGCACTTAGGAACTTTGAATTAACTAGGACACAAACTGTTTTTAGAAAATCTTTGACAATACGTTTTTAGGAAAGCAAGAACTCTTAGAATGTTTGTGTGATTTTTCAGAAAACATACTTGCCCTTTTATAGATTTATCCCTAGGGTTAGTTCCCTTCAAAACCTCAACTGCCAACTGCCAGTGCTTTGTTCTTCACGTCCCTTGACTTGAGGAACAAGGGGAAGACCACTTCCCACGTTTCAACAACAAGGCAGTTAGTGGTTTGACTCAATCAAACCCTAAAAGATTTTCTTCAACAGATTTTATTTGTTTACAAAAATTGTGGCAAATTTTTAGGAAAATAAGTTTTGATAAAATAACATAAAACGTAAATCTATTTTATATTAAAAACTTATTTTTATTTAATTACATGTTTTCATAAAAATTTCTTCCAGTAAAATAAATGACCTAATTAAATCACAAGTTCCTTGAGTACCCTATATATCTTTTGCAAAATTAATATTTACATAAAATTCTAAGTACAGTAGACTACCTAGACTTTTATGTCTTCCTTTTGTCTGGAACTTGCAACTCAGAAGCTTCAGACGTTCCAGCTCAGGAACAATGATGAGTTCCTCTCTGTCTATCAAAGGAACTCGTGGCCATGAGTCTGTAATAGTTCTTGTGAGTATTTGGAACTCTTGATATGTAACTGTGTTGCTCCTCTTGTGACTTCAAACTGAAACAGATACAACTTCCAGCTCAGGAACTCCAGTGACTGTTCCAAGTGCACATCAGGAACTTCACCATCTTATTCAAGTTCCTATCCTAATAGAAACTTGGGCATTTACCTGTCCAAAGTCATTAGCAACCATAATCAGGAAGTTTGCAATATGTGTGTGTCATCAACCAAAACTTAGGAACAACAATGTAAGTATCTCATTATTTCGAAACAGGGAGATTACGTGTGTAAACGCATAGGCTATGAATTATAATATGCCAAATTATTTACTTGGCCTCTAATTGTGTCTAATTTGTTAATTTCTGCATGAATTTGTTGGATTGCATTAGCCGACGTGCTCAATTGTACGTAAAAGCTCGGGACTTCTTCAAAAATTTGGCTCATAGAAAAATACAAAGATGGATGATAAATAAATTGATACGAGTAATAGGGACAATTTTGGAGACAAATTTTTGTAACACGTACCTCCCATATTTTGCCCGAGCCAGCTATCAGTTTTTTGTTTTATTATTTTGAAAATCATATGATTTGAATTGGATCATGAATTTTAAAAAAGGTCCAGCTCGATGTCCAGCTCGGATAAAGTGCGGCACGACTCGAGCTAGTTCGGCTCGAAAGCTCATGAATAAGCTCGAGTTCTTTTTAATACATGTATTTTTTATAATATAAATTTTTTGCGTAATTAAGTTTTAATAGATATTTGTAAAATATAAAACATGGAAATTTGACAAACATATTTCTTAATTAAACATCTAATGATCAAACCTCGAATGAGCCGAGTCGAGCTCGAGCTCAAGCTTGAGCCTCACGAGCCTATCGAGCTTGAGCTTGAGCTCATGAAGTTCGAGCTCCAGCCATACCTATAAAGGCTCGATCTTTGCTCAACTTGTTAACCCCTAGTTATACCTACATTAATCATGTTGATTTTGAAATCAGCAATAAAAAATTGAAAATTATTTTTTTAATTTTTTTAGTTTCAAGTACATTTTGTTTTATTTTTCTACAAAACAGGGAAAAGGAAACCAAAAACGATAATGAACGGAAGGTGAAGTACAATATTTTTTCAACTCGTCCTTTTCTTTTTGAAAGCAACTCGTCCTTAGTACTAATATGTAATGAAGCTATAATGATATGGTGTTCAAAAAGATTAAGACATATTCTATATTTTGAGACTCCGAAATTGCGAAGAAACAACCTTATATGGCAAATATATGAATCTTAATTTTGTCAATTCCTTGTCATTTACTCTTACTTATATTGACCACAAAAACCAATTGCAAATTGAAAGTGGTGATAAGTACTCCCTCATTTCTAAAAGATCGTCCAACTTTTTTTGGATGATTTTTAACAGATTGCTCCATTAATTATTAGTCTTCAACATGGTTCCATCTCTCTCTATTTTATTTACCACCACACATCCTGAATGACAAATTTATCGTATTACTGAATATAACTCTCAACAAAGTAAAATTAAGGATCGAATAATGTTTAAAGGTCGAAATGGAGGGAGTAGTTGATAAGAGCATCTTTTTTTGAGTGCGATGATAAGAACATTTTTAATGATTAGCTAATACCACAGGTAGATATGTATGTCACGTCAGATTTTCAAACAACACCATTTTCTAGCACCAGTTGCTTGACATTTTTTTACCTTCTTTTTAATTTTTTAATTCACACGATACATACCAAATAATAAAAAATCTTTCTAATCTTTTTCACGAGCTAGGTAATTATTTTGGTAGAGATAATTTGCTTCGTCTAGCTAATTCCACAAAAATGCTTCAATTGCTCAGCTTCTTGCTTGAGATTTTTAGAAATGGCAAGCAAGTTCCAAAAGCAACCACTGGATTTTGGAGCTTCTCTAACATAATGAATAAGTTTTCTTGCATAATTTTGGCTTACTCCTTTATTTTTTCATTCAGCACATAAGAATAGGGTATAAGTATCTCGCGAATGTCAGGGTTTGAATCTAGTAGATAAAACTAATATTTGCAATCGATAAAGGGTAAGGTGGGGAGAAATAAAAACTTAGGAGATTGTCCGTTCGAGATCCTAATAAAATTTACTATCCCTTTTGGTAGCTGATAATAAATGGTGGAAATATGAGTAAATTTAAGTGTTATTTTGTAAGAAAAATATATATTTGGTAATGAGACCTTATCTAATTTTTGGTGTTTTTCATCATAAATTTACATTCGCATTCAATACCACTCTCCAAATAGTAATGAATGGTGATAAAATTTTGGGAAATTCTCAATGGTAGCATTATACTTTTGCAAATTCTCAATGGTAACAAAAAATTTACCACTTTCTCTAAAATAGCATTAATAATATATATTTTCTCTAATCTAGCATTATTTCAATAATTTCAACATAATTAACCAATATAATACTGACTATGGTTAAATATCAACAAAATTAAATAACCCTCATTTTACTAATATTCCCAACCAAAATACTCCTCCAAATTTCGGGTAAGTCCTCTGCCTGCAGCCCCTCATTCTTCCCCTGTATGTTCTTCGTCTTTTCCTCAAACCCACCAAAATGAAACCTCAAATTTGCGTCGACTGAAGTTGAATCGTGATTGTTAAAGCTCAATTTCGCAAAAGATTATTGATTGATTCATTTTCTGTATAGATTATCATCTCGCTTATTTTCGCCCAAATTTGTCGACCTAAGTTATGCTACTTTCAGTCGATTAATTCTTTGTTTGTTCATTCACTCGATTCGATTAGCCTGATGATTTCCAGGTTATGTGCAGGGAACTTAGCCTTGATTGTCCTATGTTCGTATTGGAAATTACTATCAATCTACCCCATTTTAGCTTAATTTTGATGTCAAGTTTTGTTATCAATGGACTTAATATTAATTTCGCCTCTGCCGATAATTTCTTGTCTGTCATTGTTTGACATGATAGTTTTTACTTTTTCTATATTCTAATCCATCTACATTAAAAGTCAATGTAAATGGAAAGTTCAGTTCTCTTTTATTATCCTTTGCTGCTGCTTTTCTTATGTTTGGTTATGTTGGGAAATGATTGATACTGCTGAAGGTACCAAGCTAGATACTCCGTATTAAAACCTTGATTGTTTTGATTCAGTTGGTCTTTTTATTACTTCCATTTTCTCCCATGGGCAGCCCAAATGTGGATTTCTTCCATCTACAAGCTTTATAACTGATGAAAATACCATCAAGAAGAATGTACGTAACTCTTTTTAAAATGCACCAAGTCCTCAAATTGCAACAACTTAAGGTAGCTCTCAGTTATCGATTAATGTAGCTATTGTAAAATGAGGGTTATTTAGTAATTTTGCTGATACTTAACTATAGCTAGTATTATATTGGTTAATTAGGTTGAAATTATTGAAATAATGCTAGATTAGAGAAAATATATATTACTAATGCTATTTTAGAGAAAGTGATAAAAAATTTGTTACCATTGAGAATTTGCAAAAGTATGATGCTACCATTGAGAATTTCCCTAAAATTTATAAAGAAAAAAAAACTCTGTAGATAATTTTTAAGTGTACTAGCATGATTATAAGAATATATATTGATTTTTCTTTTAAATATACATATGAATTCATTATCACAAACACCATTTGTACCAAACGGGACGTGAAGGGAAAAAGAATTTTGACGACCCGGTCAGTGAGTAGAAATTTTTAAAAATAGAGAAGCCACTAATTCCATACAAAAGGTCTTGCGCGTACAAGGTGTACGTACAATAAATTTATTGTACACCAAGATTATTATTAAGCAGTTTTTTGTAACTTTGAACTATTTTTCTGTAACTGTTATATTATAAAATTAAAAAGTTGATAGATAAACATTTTAAAGGGTTAAATGATTAATTTATACATTATTAGTGATTTTGAGGAAATAATTTTTATTCAAATGAAAAAATTTATCATTAAAAAATAGATAACTTTTACATATATAAATGTAACTTTTAAGCATTTTAAGTCAACTTTTACTCCGGTATACAATATTTATTATACACCCATTATAAATAAGAATTTGTGACTTCCATATTACTCCGTACGCTATACAGTTTTTTTTTTCTTTTTAAAAATAAAAAAAATTAACAGCATAGCTACACTTAATCATACAGTATTCTCCATAATGTGGAGTGGACTTATCTCCATATTACTGTAGTATACAGTTTCTATCATAATTAATGTCGACTTAATATGTTAACATTATTTGGACTTATCATAAAACCGAGAACTGATCATAAATAAATGTCGATTAAACGAACTTATTTCTTCATTTCTAAACAATTACTCCGTATCATTTTTATTGCCGACTTAACAAGTTAACATTATGTGGACTTATCATAAAACCGACTACTAATCATTTATTATAATCCATTTGTTCATAAATAAATGTCGCTTTAACTAATTTCTTCATTTCTAAATAATTACTCTGGATCATTTTTATAACATTAATGTAACTTCCACATTGATAAATTAAATAACTACACAAATATACAGATCGTTATTAATAATATAATAATTGTCTGAAATTATAAAAGTTATAATATTATTTCCAACCAGAATATATTATATTTAGAAGAAATAATTATTTTCAAAAGAATTTCAAAATTATTATGCATCGAAAATGAATGGAGTACTTAATTACGATTAAAGAAAACGTTATATTTTGCTTCTTCTAAACCACTGTAGAAATGCTAAAACGACAATGACATAAGAACAAACAGAGTAATACGGAGTATATCAAAAGGCCTTGCGCGCATCTGGTGTTCAGCAAATTTATTGTACATCAGTATATTTTAACCCCTTTTTTTTTGGTAACTTTTAACATCCTATTTTGTTTAACTTTTTATATGATGAAATATTTTTTTATGGATAAACTTGTTAAATTGTTACATGAATAACTTTATACATTATTAATGATTCTGAAGAGATAATATATATATATATATATATACTTCATTCGTTTTTTTTTTAAATGACACATTTAAACTTTTGTCACTATTTATTTAAACTATTTGACTATCAATTGTGATATTTTAAGAAAAAATATAGTCACGTGGAGTCTTGTTATAAACGTCTCATTGTATAGATTTATAATGTCAATTTATTGACCAATTGAGTTGACTCTACATTTATCTTACAATATTATTTGTAAATCGACCTTAAATAAGAGTTTGTGGTAATATATTTCAATTATTAATACACAAAACACAAAAAACATTCCTTCTAAAAATACCCCATTCCGCGATCCACGCCCATAATTTCTCTCTCCTCCTCAAACCCCCCAAAATAATGGCAGCATCCACTGCTCCAACTGCAACCACTACCACAGACCGAGAGAAGACACTCCAAGATGAACTCGCTTTCCCCATCCTTCTCACTGACCGACTCATCAAATCCGCCGGCGAAGCCGAGTCATCTCGCTCCGAGTGCGTCGATATTTCCCGCCAAGCCGACGAACTCTCCCACAAGCTCCGGGCAGCCGTCCGGTTAACTTCCTCACCGTCGTCGTCTTCCTCCATCTACGACCGTCCCATACGCCGTATCGCCGCTGATGTGGCGAAGAATCTAGAAAGAGCGTTAACCCTAGTTCGGAAATGCAAGCATACTGGTCTTCTTCGCCATGTCTTCCTCACTATAACTTCTTCTGCTGCGGATTTCAAGAAGGTTACGAACCTTCTACAGTCTTCGATTGGCGATTTTAGTTGGCTTTTGTCGATATACAGTGATGATGAAGGCGGCGCTAATTTGGCGATTCCACCGATTGCGAGGGATGATCCGATTATTGCTTGGGTTTGGTCTTCAATTGCGTCTTTGCAGATTAATCGGCAGGTGAAAGACCGAATTGATTCGGCGAATTATCTCGCTTCGTTGGCTGGCCATAATCAGAGGTATCGGAAGGTGATTGTGGAGGAAGGAGCGGTTTCTCCGTTGTTGAGGCTTTTGAAGGATGGAGGAGGTTCGCCGGAAGGTCAAATTGCGGCTGCCACGGCATTATATTTGTTGGTGGATGAGACGGAAAGGTCTGGAATTGTTACTAATGAGGGAGGGATACCGATTATGGTACAGGTGTTTGCGGAGTCGTGTATGAGTGTGCAGATTGCGGTGGCGGAATTGGTTGCAAAAGTTGCAGAGATCGATCCGGTTGCCAGGGAGGTGTTTGGGAAGGAGAATGTGTTGAAGCCATTGATTTCTTGCTTGATCTTGGACGTGGATATGGAGGATTACAAGCGGCTTTATGTGGGTGGAGGTAAGAATAGTATTCATTCTATAGTTCAGAAGGAATTAGCTGCTAAAAATTATCCGAATTATACTAATCGTGTTCTTAATCACGGTAATAGTAGTAATAGTTATCATAAGGTTCATTCGTGTTCTTCGTTTGATTCGAGGACTGGTGGGAGTTCTAGTAGAAAGGAGAGAGAGAATGCTTCGACTGAGGTTAAGCTTAAACTTAAAGTCAATAGTGCTTTGGCATTGTGGAGATTATGTGAAGGGAGTGTTTTCAATAGTCAGAAGGTTGCTGAGCCTAAAGGGTTGTTTTGCTTGTCCAAAATTATTGAAACCGAGAGAGGAGAGTTGCAATACCATTGTCTAATGGCGATTATGGAGGTTGCGAAAGTGGCTGAGGATAATGCAGACCTTAGGAAAGTGGCTTGGAAGCCGAGTTCTCCACCTGCTAAAGCAGTTTTAGACCAGCTTCTTAGAGTGATTAAGGAGGAGAGTAACCTGGATATTCAAATACCTGCTATCAAAGCAATCGGGTGTTTAGCGAGGATTTTTTCTGCTAAGGAAACAGGGATAGTTAGTTCATTGGTTGGTCAGCTTGGGAATAAGGATATTGGTGTAGCCATTGAAGCTGCTATTGCATTGGCAAAGTTTGCTTGCCCTGATAACCATAACTGTGTTTCCCATTCAAAAACAATAATTGAGTTCAATGGAGTTCCTCCATTGATGAAATTGTTGAGTGCTAGTGATCGCTCTAGGAAGCAGGGACTTGTTCTGCTCTGCTACTTGTCCATGCATGTTGGCAATAGCAAGGAACTTGCAGAAGCTAGAGCTTTGAAAACACTTGAGAGTGCAGCTAAGTCAGGGATGGCTCAAAATCCTGAAGTAAGAGAGATATTTTCCAGAGCTTTACATCATCTTATGTTGTATCAAGACGGGAGTCATCCTCACAACCATGGTTTTGCGGTGGTTTGAATTTTGAAGGGCTAACGATTGACTCCCAACTCCCAAGTACTTGTCGTTGGTGGGTACGTTGAAGCCCCGCTCTGTACATTGTAATCGTCAGAAACAAGAGGGTAAATTCTTGTAGTAAAATTCTTCGTTCTCAATCTTGTATGGCAACCTTTAATGAGTTTGCATATATGTGCTCAAAGAGTTGGGCTTGATGCAGTTCTGCCGTTGGTTTCAGAAATGTAAATTAGTGTTTTTTCATTGTTAATAACATTATTATTTATTTTCCCACATTTGTTGTTTGAGTTTCCAATCATCAAATAACTGCACACGTATCTACTAATAGTTTCCTGGAGTTAATAAGTGATATTTACATTTCATAGAATTTTAATGGATATATTCTGTTCATTATTTCTGCATTTTCATAGCCTTGTATTGTGTAGGATACTAAGGTCGTCTTTTTTCTTCTGGAATGTCATCTGGTTTATTTTCTGCACTTACAGCTTAAGGTTCTGAGTTCTAACTTTGGTACTGCAATAGTAAGTTGTTGATTGTCTTAGTTTATGTCTACCTACATGTCTAGTTACTCTTGCTTGATGTATGGAAACAACAAAGTTTTTATTGAGAAGATCTGATGTTCAAAAGGAAAACCTGAAATGCTATCCAGAGCTCAAGGTTAGGTGTGTTGTTTCAAGTTTATGGTACTTGCGTGCTTATCTCATGTGCACCGTGCTATATCAATCTTGTAAATTGTTAATTTGATCACCTCCCTGTGTTTTTCTGTTCCTGCCATTTTGCTCTGCTGTTCAGTGATCAATGAACATATTATATGAAACTTTGTTGTCAACCCCCCTCCTGAAATGGCCAACTGAAATGGAAACTTGGAAAGTAGGGAAGATAAAGGCTTCTCCCGTGTCTTTTGAACAGAAACATTATATAGCATCGACTAGCATATTGACGCTTGCTATTTCATGTGTATTGCATATTTGCTCACGTGGCCCTTGAAAGGCTGTCAAAATACAGTTGAAAGATCTAGCAATGGGTTATCTGCGAAGTTTGCCCCTCTTCATTGCCGGATATATTACTCAAGTTTCTTCTCATTTGTGTTACAGGATACGCATCTTCGGACAGTACACCGTTACGTTATATGTGCCCTTAACTTTGACTTAGTTAATAGCTATTAGGAGGTTATCTATAGAATGAGCATTATGATAATGAAGCAAAAATTGCATTTTGCTTCCTTTTATTTTGTCTTCTTCACATGCATCCTGTATTCTCACTGTACAATCTTTTTTGCGGACAACTTTAACTGCCTTCTTGCTTGCAGACAAAACAGCGAGTTCAAGCTGAAAACATGATGAAGTTGTCAACATGGTAAGAACGGTGAATTATTGGCGTCGCTGAATTGTTGGGTACACTCCTTTTTGTATAACCATCTTTAGCTTTTTCGTTACTGCATTAACTTAGAGTGAACATCTGCTGCTTATTAGTTGTTCTGCAAAAATTACAAGTTTTATGTATATGTACTTATTGCATAATATATTTCCATCTTTCAATATCTAATGTCTATCAGTTATATAATTGCCTCATTACGGTTTAAACACCTGCTGGCATGGGCGGACCCCCATTATTTTCCAAAAAAATTTACTTGACCCCGGAGGGGTTCAAAGGGACCCCATTATTTTCCAAAAAAATGTAGTAAATTAATATTGTGGTAATTAATTGCACTTAAAATAGTTAAAATATATCTAATAAACCTGCAATAATGACAATGAAATATTTTTGGCTTAGTGGTTCATTGATTTATATTGTACCCAGATAATTTGGGTTCAAATCCTCATAAAGGATATTTTTTAAAATTTCTTTTAACTTTATTCGTCTTTGGTTAATCCTCTAAATTCTTCATTTTTTTTTCCTTTGTATGTCGTTTTTTCTTCTTCACTTGTTTTTGTTTTTGTTTGTATAATAATTCATGATTTTGCTTTATAAAAACACAAAAAATAAATAGTAGTGTTATTTTTTCTTCAAAAAGTTTTCGAAATTTGCATAAGATATACTTCTAATAATGTATGTAATATTTCACTTTTATACACTTATAGTTGCATGTTACTTTGAACTTTTTAGAGGTCTAATTAATTACTTCGTATATAGATTTATAATGCCCCACAAGTGTCTTTGTGTGCTATTTGTTCAATGGCAATTATTTTAATAAAGTATCTCCTTCAAAGTATGAAAAACCCGTTTTCATTTTAAATTGAAATCGCGCCAAGTTTTTGTTGTAATTTGGATTAGGTATTGAGTTTTATTGTTATGAAAATCTAAAATTAAAGTTCTTAAATTCTCTACATATTGTATTAAGGCGTTTATAATAATTCGATTATTACTTTCAACTTTAAGCCACTAAAAGGAAAGAAAATCATAATTTTTTTGGACCCCCATATATAAATTCCTGGATCCGCCCCTGCCTGCTGGTCATAAACTATCTGTACTAATCTTAAATACTACTTTCTTATTCCTCCCCCTCCCCCTCTCAGTCTCGAGCATTTAGTTGTCCTACAGGATACTCAATCACTTGTCTTTTTATGCAGGTGCTTGGATTTAACATTAAAATGACAATAGCTGCGATTTTCTGAGGCAGTCATGCCCGAAGTGTAGTTTGTGAGAGGTTTGCTATTGTGCCTACTCTTAATCATGCTTCTTACTTCCATCGAATCACTATTCATGTAACTTAGATTACGATGTACATCCATTGCGGATGAAGTTTGAAGGAGGCTGCATTGCATGAAAGACAAGGTCAGATTTGAATCTATGGTCATTTGTGTTCAAAACAAGGAGAATAGCATGTCCACAGTTGAAATACAGCTCAATTGTCAAAGTGAACCTTGACCATAGCAATAGGGTGGTGCTCCTAAAAGGAAAACAACTAGCTAACTTTAAATGAGAATTAGAAATATCAGGCAGTTTAATGAGTCATTTTATTTAATTACTGTTATCCAAAGTTGAAAACTTGCCTACAAATCTTTTACAGCTTTGCTTAGAATGAATGGAAGCAACCTTCGCCATACTTCAGAGGATTTATCATTGGATCTCATTGATTGCCTTTCTTAAAAGGCACATATCTTCTAATTAATATTGTAGATGATCATATCATTTTACCAAGTTAAGTAAGAAATGAGTATGCATGAGGCTGACGTTTTGCTTTTGTATTTTATTCAATTGCATATGAAGCGTACCTTTCATTAACCTTGTCTCTTGTGCTTTTTGTGTGTTTATGTATGCGTTTGTTTGTGTTTTTAGGTTCATCTTATAGTTAGTTGATTTTTTGTCTATCCTCCGTTATTGATACCACAACAGACTTGCATTCTGATGGTGAAATTGAATTCCGTCCCTTCATTTTTCGAACTATTTTAGATCTTGATGCTGAATGCTTTATTGTTAGTTATACTTGGCTTTTACTTCAACTTTGCATTTAACATCCAACTTGTTAATTTAGTTGTGGTTGTTGAGGGTGCCTTTGGCTGGAAGCTACTTTGAGAAGTAGTGACAACTATGAGATAGACAATAATAGCTCAACTGCTGCAGGGTTCTAGTGATCCATTTTCTCTCATGCATTTTATTCCTAATGTGCAGAGTAAGACTGTAAGTTTTTTTTACTCCATGTCAACTTGCGTGATGGTAAGTATTGCAGGAATATGCACTTAATGGCTGGTTGCGTTCTTGCTTCAGATATATTTTCCCTTGATAATTGAATATAATTGCCAAATGTTACAGTATGTTGGGAAACTATTTGGTCAAGAGACCAATCGAAAGATTTACTGATCACCTAATAGACTTTGCAACTTTCGGACTGTGACAGGCTAGAACATTTTACAAACTTAAAATGGCATGCAGAAGATCAGCAATTTGGATGGGAGAATACATTTTCAAGCAGGGTGTAGAAAACATCATTAAGCTGGATACTTGGATTCGGCGTAGTTTTTCATGTTCTATAAACATGCCAGATTGTCTCATAGGATGTACATGGTAACCTCTGCAGTCTGCACCTTTCACTCTAGGTAATACACTGCCCTTTCTCTCAGGTAACTCAGGTAACTCAGGTCAGTAGTTCTTCAGTCCAGTTCTCGTCTTTGGTGTTCCACCATAACTCCAATGCTAATTAATCAACATTGTTACCGGGAATAGAAAGGCTGTTGCTGGCTAACAGGGATAAAAGTGAGTCAATAGGAGCTAATCAATCATTCAGAGGAAAGTAGCTGGCCACTAAAAAGGTTACTGTACATGCTTATTTTCTGGATTCTTCTTTTGAGTTTTGGCAGAATTTACTTGAGTGGTTTTCACAAGCTAGGCCATATTCGTTGCACCTTTTTCTGTGCGTAGGTGATATATATGATGTGCGTTATATTACCCAGAAAATTGGTCCAGCAATTAGCTGAAAAGGCGGTACCCGCCTACCTAGGTTGGTGGGGAGTGAATGGTAGACCCAACTAGTTGGTTTGGTGAATATGACTTGAACTGTTGCCTTTTTTTATTATTAAACCAAGGTTTTTGTATGGAAGTAACCTGAAGTTGAAACTTATTACAGCTCCTTACAATACAAACTTCATTGGCAGATTCGTGCAAGGATAGTTACTGGTGTTATTGGGGAAAACTGACCTATGTTTTATCCCTTTATGGAGGTTGTTTCATGTAGATTGACAAGTTTAATTTATTTTTGTTTTCTGTCCTTTGTGTTGTTGTTTTTCAATAAGAAAAATCCAATAATAATAATTATAAGTCTCTCCGTACGTAGTCCTATCTGTTTGAACATCTTATCTTCATCAACAGAGAGGCAGTGGAGAAACTATTGGTTCGAGCATGAATGTACGGTACTCCTTCCATTCCTAAATTTTCTTCACATTTTTCAATTTGGGTTGTCCCAATTCTATTTTTGGTTGATTACCAATCGACGTTATTACTCGTTTTCTCTCAAATTCCGGCACTCTACTTATTTTCTTCTTAATTTCCATGTCGAATCCAGGTACAAACTACAAAGTAAAGTGGAAAACAGAGGGAGCACGGAGTACTTAATACAAATGATGCGGATTAATGTACCGAATATGGAGTATGTACGAGCCATACTAGAACTACGCGATGTATGAATTACAATCTATCCAAGATTCCAAGGTAATACTTGCAATAGTACTTTGTGAGTACGATAATTCGACACCCAACCGAAGGACTAATACGGGGATACTATTGTGGTTATTAGCAGCCCTACGAAGACTGACTTGAATAGGAAGCTGGCATCTTCAAGATTTCAACCACACACACATTTGTACTGTTGTTTTCCAGAATTCTGCATAAATACAAAGGGACCATAGAATTAAGGTCTAGACAACGTCTAACTCATTCCATGATTAAGGGAATGGACCTTTGTAATACTATGAGAATGAGACGCATCTTTCTCTGGTCCTCCATGTGCGTATCTCATTTCTATCCATTGATTTTGATGTTCACCTAATAACCTATATGTATATATTTATCCGGAAACATTCAGATCAGACCAAATCATAAACTAGAAAAATCAGACCAGAACAGGTGAAGAGAACAAAACTTAAATCGGATGAGACTGAATTGAACTTTGCTAAAGTCTATACCCGTTTCAAATTTTATGTATTTATAATTTTATATGTATGTCTGTACTTATAATTCCTTTGCACATATTTGTAATATGAACAATGGAAACTTATGATGAAGTTATGAGACGGTAAACAGATGGAAGATAGAATTAACCTAGTACAATTTACGTGGTTTTTATATCTAGTTTGGATTTACATAATACCTTCTCATTGTATGAAATAGAATTATCTAGTTATTAACCTAGTCTGGATTTACATAATACTCACATATTAACCTTCTATGTATTAAAATACTGTCCTCGAGTCATTCTTCATTCTTGGGATATAAATGAAGCTACATGTACAAGTTAATTGTAAAGTGTGGCAATCATTGCCCGTTGCTAAAATGAATCAAATTAGTGAGTACACAAGCCAAGCTGTCATCATAATTTATACATGATCCTTGAAAAGTAGGAAAATGTTATCTGGATTATTTTTAGGGTGGGCGCCATAGCCCATACTACAAATGTACAACTCCTAAAACAAATATCACTATAATTACTACAGTATGTACATGTATGATAAATGATAACCAACATAAGTTGGTGGATTAGTGGGGAACTCACCTTGTTACTTGGAGGTCACAAGTTCGAGGGCCATCATCTGCAAAATGATTGGGAGTGGCTCAAACGAAGACCTGCGAAGCTGGGCTGGTTAACCTATAGGTGGTGGTTTAGTAGGGTTCCTTCTTCTTACCTTTAGAAAAAAACAAAAAAATGTATGATAAATGATTAAATGTGCTGCCCTAACTAAGTTTCGTGTACCTTTCCCTTTTGAAAAACATAATGTATAAACAATGTTTTGTTAAAAAAGATAAAGTGATCTCATAGTGCAGATATAGCTGTAGCTCCAAATCCTTGAAAGTTCTTCAGAAAATGTGTACGAAGTTGAGTACTCCGTATTATTTTGATTATGCATGTATTGTTAGATGTTAGAAGGGAAATCCAGTCATGCACATCTCATATTGGATTTTATTCTACGGGGTAGATGCCTAGATGGGTCTCTTAGAAAAGGCTATGCTAGGATAGTAGGACGTGAATCGTGATTGAGGTCGATGTATATGACAAAATTTAAGTGAACCGTATGTTATGTAATGCATGGTCGGTTATGGTACTATTCCTTACCTTTTAAAAAAAAACTAAGCTTTCATATTGGATTTATTGTACGGAATAAAGTCTCTTAGAAAAAGGCTATGCTAGGATAGTAGGACGTGATCGAGGTCGAGGTCGATGTGTATGACAAAATTCAAGTGATTGTATATTCATATATGATATGTTATGCATGGTCGGTTATGGATATATTCCTTACCTTTAAAAAAAACAAAACTACTCGATAGTAATAATTATTTCTATCTCGATACTGCAATTGTATGACTAAACTAGATGACATCCAACCACTGCACATTCAGGCTCGTCGAAATTGAATTCGAATTGCCCAACCAAACAAGACACAAGTCCAAGGGACCTAGAAAATGGATTATTATTTAAGGAATAAAATCCATGGAGAAAACAGCAAGTTATGATGAACACAAAAGCAAAAGCCAATTAGATTAGGCTAATCAAGAAAACCATATCCTAAGCACAGATCAGCAATAATAGACATATAGCTTAATCCAGCTAGACTACTATACCTTATACCAATCCAAATTTGCTTTTTATACAGTCAATTTCAAACGAGGGAAAAAGTTCAAAACAAAGTTGTTTTTATCCCTCTTTTCATTTACTGTATGTACACAGAATAATAAAATCAATGAAAGGTAACTTTTAGGGTTTTGAATTTATGTTAATCACACATAACATAACACCCCTCCTTTTTCCCCGGTCCCTTTGTCTGTACGGGTTTAGACGAGGGTGTAATTTGTACTCTGTATCTGTTTTTAGTATGTTGCATGGTGGTTTTCATTTATGTGGTTAACTTGAATGAGTTTTGCTTTAGCTTATTTCTTACCAGAAAAAGTAATATACCAGTGCGGGTTTTTACAAGAAAAAGTATCACGATCAATCGTCTTTACTCTTTAATTAAGCAAGTTCCAAGACTTGCAACTACATACAACGTAATTGAGGATCGAAATCATGTCAAATATCATATAATCATTCATAGATCGAGTTAATTAGACAATTAGTTACCTTATTCTGTTATTCGCGTATTAAGTCTTTCTCTATTAGTCGCTCTAACAATGTTAAGAATGGTGCATTTATCTTTCATAGATTAAGTTTTTGACTTTTTGTATTCAAAAGGGTAGACTCCCACACTACAAGAATTTGTATCTTTAACGACAACCTAATTACGACGGGTCAAAAATCCCGTCGCAAAAGCCTTTTGCGACGGGGCAAACAACCAAACAATGACGGGAATAACCGTCGCAAATGTCTTTTACGACGGGTTTACGACGGATTTACGACGGGATTTCTATTAACGACGGCCCCCTTTTATGACGGGTTCGCGACAGGAAATCCCGTCGTTAATCAACGATTATTGGCCTTTCGCGACGGGATTTCTCGTCGTTAATAGTACAATTTCTTGTAGTGCCATCCAACTTTATGTAATTTGCTTACACGTTATTAATAATAATAATAATAATAATAATAATAATAATAATAATAATAATAATAATAATATAAATAATAATAATAATAATATTTTAATATATGAAATATAGCCGTTGTAATAGGAGTTTTATTTTAACTTAACAATTTAATATAATCTGTGCATTGTATGGGCTAAAATCTAATTAATTAATAATGGAGTAAATAACGATAACAATTTTAAACAAGTTGCAACTACTAGTCTACTAATAATGTGACTGAGAATCAAAACCATGCAAATAATTTCATAATATCATTCACCGACCGTTTAGATGATTAGTAATGAATGTAAAACAATAAAAAGAGAATATAAAGCTACTTTTGATTTCCCATTAACGTTAAAGGATTGTTTTAATTTGGTCTCCTTATTTTCACTTATATCAAAACATATTAAGGGAGTAAGGGTGGTGTGTACGTTTTATTCACTTATTTTTCATTTATATTTAATTTTTTTTGTAAACTTGTTTTTCTAAAATGAGTGGAAATAAGGTGAACAGAACAAAAGTCTTAGTCCACCTAATACTTCGATCCGTAGTAATGAGTTTAAAGAAGTCGGCTAAGTGTTGATAAAAGTTAATTAAGTAATAAATATCCCTTACAATTTATAACTAGTATTAAAAAGTCCACATATAAAAATTCAGATAAGTTCAAATGAATTCAGATAAGTAAAATTAGGTGAATATTTTTTTTTTGGTTCTACTACGAGGAGTTCCCACCGCCTTCGGCGAGGTAATCTCCCGTGGGAGTTTGCATGGGTACCTCAATGGGCAGCATCCCTCCCAGTTGAGATTTTTTCCATTCCCAAGGCTCGAACCCGAGACCTTGGTTAAGGAGCAAGAGGCCCTTAACCACTCATGCTAACCTCAATTGGTAAAATTAGGTGAATATAACATACTCTCGCTTAAATAAATTAAAAGAAGTGAAATAATGGGAGGCAGAAACATACATGGACCACAATAATGGCTTGGTACATTCAATTTAAAATATTAAGTTGTTACACGTACATTTTTTTGGAAATCAAATAATTATTTTATATGGACCACAAAATTAGTTTCCCTCAATTTAAAACTTTGTACATTCAATAACATCATAACACTATTCTATTCACCATTTTTCTCACTGAATAAATTGCAGAAACTAAATCAATCACAAAACCACCTTGACTAAGAATTTTGCACCCCCTAATAATTAATTTGTCAAAATCACACCCCAAAAAAAAAATTGACAAAGAAAGAATAACAAATTAAAATGATCAATCATTAAAACAAAAAAATTCTTCAACTCACATTTTTTTCTTCTCATCTTTAACTTTTCAATGAGCAATGTATATGCTCTTTCAGCTACTTTTGGTGTACTTGTTTGATACCTTTTCAACCTATATGCTGCCAAGCTGAATAGCACGTGGTTTCATCCCAAAACCAATTAATCAGACATAAAAGGTTAAGCCCCGTAAAGTTGACAAGGGTATGACCCGTTGAGCCAAAATGGGGCAACCCATTGGAAAGCGGATCATATACTCCGTACAGTGTAACAGGACGAACGAAAAAGAGTCGCCTATCCGGTTTTTTTTTTATGCGAATGAGCTAGCCACAAGGGCGGTGATGAGAATTGACCCCATGATCACTTGAAACCGGGATAGAAGCTCTAACCAACTGAGCTATCCCTCAGAGTCGTCTATCAGTCAACACACACTTAATGACTTTAATAACAATAATAAGTTTCTCATTCAAGAAATGTGTTGTAAGAAATAATCAAGGTTTCCTGCTGCTGCAGTTACTAAATCTTGATCTTCCTCCCATGGACTTGTTTGATCAGCTTCCATTTTAATCATCCCTCCAAAATTAACAGGAAACTGGAAAATTTCAGACTGATCAAACTTGTTCTGCTGTTGATGATGATCTGTACTGCAACTTTCCCAGGAAAATCTTCCATTATTATTATTAGAATTAACCATCATATTATTATTACTAGTATTATTCGAACTGCTACTCGAACACTCTTTCCCTTCACTGAATATCACAGAATCTGACCCCAAATTCTGGCTCTCGAAATTATTATCAGTAAAACAACTCTGCTGCAGAAAATACTGCTGCGACTGTAACTGAGACTGCGACGACTCCATCATCGGTTTAAGCAGACTCAGATAACTCTGAGACGACGACAACCCAGTAAAAACAGGCTGTATTAAACTGAATTGGTGGGAACTCAATGAGGATGAGAATGAACTTGTGTTTGTTGTTAACTCTGCAGTGTTGCTGAGAGGAAATGGTGGTTGTTCCATTTTGACAGCTCGCAATACATTCTGGGTTTCAGCTGCGGTTTTAAAGCCATTGTTGCAGATGATGTTGATGTTATTATTAGGCTGCAGTTTAGTTAACAGAGGTTCATGTGTTTGTGGGTTAATCCCTTGTTTCATCAGCTTCTTTTTCAGACATGAATTCCAGAAGTTTTTTATCTCATTATCTGTTCTTCCTGGTAATTGTGATGCTATTTGTGCCCACCTGTACAATTATATATAATTTTCATCAGCAATAATTCCACAATAAACCATTTTTGGGACTGGTTTTTTTTTGTTGTTATTGTTGTAATAATTCCACAATTAAGTTTTGACAGATGGAAGAAAATGGAGTATCTTTTACTGTTGATGAATAAAAAGCAGAACCAATGAACACCCTTTTTTTTTTACATAATCATCATGAATACCAAAACAGTCAAACTTTTAAGTAATCTATTGCAACTTTTTAACAGTTATTTGTACTCCACTTCTGTCCGGAATTAGTTGTCACGCTGATAGTGTAATTGAACCGGAGTATATGTTGATTTGTTACAATTAAACTCGGAAAAACTAGTTCAGATTATACTATCAACGTGATATTTCATAAACGGACTGAAAAAGTTCATGTTTATACCTTTTAAGGAAAGGAACTTTCAGAATAATTTCATTAAAAATAAGGGAAAATGAGAAAATCATACCTATTTCCTAGAATTTGGTGAAGACTAACAATAAGATCTTCTTCTTCCTTAGAGAACACTCCTCTCTTAAGATCTGGTCTTAAGTAATTAATCCATCTCAACCTACAACTCTTTCCACACCTTTGCAAACCTGCAAATAATAATAAAATCATATGTTATGTTATCATACCATTAAATTGAGCTATTTTCAAAAATGAAAAAAAATGAAAAAAAACTTCATCTTTTATTTTTAGAAAAGGAAATAAATAGATAAATGTTTGAAGAAAAGATGAACAAGTATATGGTATACCAGCAAGCTTAGGGACAGAACTCCAGCAACCGACGCCGAAACGAGTAATGTGATTAAAGAGCTTCTCATCTTCTTCAGGAGACCATAACCCTTTCTTCAACTTTGGTTTTGTACAACAAGAATGGCGCACCATACTTTTTTTTTTTTTGTAAAAAAAATATATATTTTTTGAATTATGAATGAATAATAATAAATAGAAATGAAGTGTTTAATTTCCTTTTATGTGTAGAAAATATTTGATGGAAAGAAGAAGAAGTGATGAGCTAGGCTAGCTTAGCTTAGCTTAGCTTAGTTTAGTTACTCGTACGATAATGAGTTAGCAAGAGATCAAACATATGACAAGTGTTGCAGGTTTATATATAGTACTACTATATTTATCATCAAGCACTATTAATAGAAAGTAAAATTATTACTTGCCAAAAAAACATTATTATTTTCACTATTCACTATTGTAATTTTCTTAGGATAAAAAATGTATTACGTACCATAAATTCCATAAATGACTCTGGCAATTAATTAGTAAATTATCAGACCACGTGTCACTGAACCCATCCCTATCCAGTTTGCATTAGGCCTGGTTATTGGATAATGTAACCTAATGGATTTAGGATTAGGGTCAAGTTAGAGGTCTTTTACTGGACATAACTCTTATATATTGCACAGGTTATTGATCAAAGTCAGTATATGGTCAAACTAATAGTCTAATAACTTTAGAAATTAAAATAATTATGTTCTAAACAATCATCGATTTACGGAGTATACCTTTTTATTCCCTTGTAATAACCTTTTGTCTAATTTTTTTCGATGCTCGTTTATCGACCTGCTATTGACCGTCCAATATCGACATGTTTTAAAGAGACCAATTGGTGATCAGACTCACTTTTAAACTTGTGTCGATATTGAATTGACCCGCATAACAAACAGGTTTAACAGGTATACTATTGAGCATGGTCTGGTATAGTTAAAAAATCAAGCATCAGTCGATCTGATAGGAGATTAATTGAAAAATCTAATCATACTTAGAATTTAAGATAAAGGGTATGAAAGAGAGAGAGGAAGAGGAGATGAAGGAAGATGAAGCAATCAAGTGGGTTTTACGCAAGTAATGCTTTTTTAAGTTAGAATAAAAATAAATTAAAATATTGATTGGGTTTTAAGATATCTCATTTCCTTCCTAATTAATTCACTAATTATTAAATAAATACAAATAATTATGTGAAAGAGAATTGAAGAAGAAGGGTGCAAACGTGTGAATTAAATAAAAATAATTAGGAGTAGGAATACAGTGAACATTGGGACATCTTACGTAGTAGCTGTGTTTTGGTCCACAATAATGGGAGAAGTAGTAATTCGTACAAACTTACAATTTGTTTAGTTTCGTTTCATTTCATTTATTTATTTTATATTTCAAACATAATAATTAATGTGAAGTGTATTTAAAGATGAAGTTTTTAAATTAATGTTTAGACCATAACATGTCTTATATGACTATTTTTAAAGATGGAACTTAATTACTAATTTTTTTTAAAATACACTTTTTTTTTTTTTGATATAGAGTGGCCTATGAGAGAAAAATTTACAGCCATATTTTTTAGGCAATTTTGTCAAAAATGACCTTTTATAACTCAAATTTTGCGATAAAGAACCTTATATAATTTTTTTTGTGAAATCACACCTTAATGTAAATTTTCTTGCGAAAAAGGACCTAAGAGACATTTCCGGCATTGACTGAGCTTTTCCGCCATTGACTTGCACGTGAGCAGCATGTGTGGCTTAAGTTGGCTATAGACACTGATTTTTCCGAGTCTTGAATTTTGAAATTTGATTTTGTTTTGATTTTTTTTTCAACTTTAGGTTTTAACGCTTAGAATTTTAGAGGAAAGTTGGGTGTGGTTAGCAAAATAAAGCCACACGGGCTTTTCACGTGCAAGTCAATGGCCGGAAAAGCTCAGTTAATGCCGAAAACTTACTTTTGGTTGTCTTTTGCAAAAAAAATATATTACATTAAGGTGTGATCGATTAAACAAAAGTAAATTATACAAGGTCATTTCTCGCAAAAAAAAATTTACATTAAGGTGTTATTTCACAAATAAAAAATTATATAAGGTCCTTTCTCGCAAGATCTGGTTATAAAAGGTTCTTTTGAGCAAATTTGCCTATTTTTTATGGCTCTTAGTTAAACAAAATTATTTTCCGTAACAAAAATGGTTTAATCGTAAAAATCAATTTTATTCAACAATTTTTTGTTTTTGTAATAATAAGTTGTAGTGGTCACAAAATTCAATTTTAAAAAAAGTCAGTTCAATTATCAAAATGAGTTTTGAATAGCTAGTAAGTCTCAATCAGATTTGAAAAATGTGTCAAAAAAAACACAAAAATTGAAAAATCAGGTGGGGAAAATGTCTGAATAAAGGTACGAACCAACTTTGTAAAAAAAAAAGAGTGTGTAAATATCTTTTTTAGTTCCATGTTTAGCAAGTACGTAGTATACTAGTACTAAATTGGATTCATGCACCATTGTCATATATAAGCCGTGCATTATTCATGATTCATTTTCAACTGTTACAATTCGAAAGCAATCTAACAAGTTAGGATCCATACCACACATAAATATTCAATTCATCGATGAATTATTAATTAATACAAGTACTTATATATATATATATATATATATATATATATATATATATATATATATATATATATATATATATATATATATATATATATATATATATATAACGTACGAATTGAAGTATAAAAATTATGTACGTAATACGAAGTATTTCCTACAAGAAACATACTCCCTCAATCCGTCTCTTTTTGTTTGCCCCGATCTTATTTCACTTTGTGGTGTCCCTTTGAGTGAATAATCTCAAGGGACAGAGTCGCATAGGGATAACTTTATACGGAATACTTCATTTGCCTATATTAGTAACATGATAGTCTTGTCTCGTTCGAGTCAGAAACAACAATAAATGTACAGACGTTTATAATTATATAAGTAAAAACTCGTTATATTGTAAGTCTGTCTCATGTAAAACTCGTTGATAAAAACTCCAAGTGAATTTGTGGTTATAGAAGACTCATAATCAGGATTGATTATACTTCCTCGTTCGACAAATATCGTACCATGCTGACTTTTACACTATTCATGTTGTGTCTTTGATCATCTTTTGTAAAATATACATAAGAAATATGTAATGCTATAGGATCTTATTAGATTCACATCTATATATACTTTCTAAAAATAATTATAAATATTTATTTATACATAATTTGAGAAATAACGGGTCAAAGTCATATATTGAAAAGCATGAAATTAACATGGTGTAATATTTTCGGAACAGATCGAACAAGTATAAAAATTGCATTGCCGATGTGGTGATGATCTTATAATTTTTTTTTTTTTTTTGGTGCGAATGAGCCACTAGGGCAATATGGTGATGATCTTATAATATGAGTAGTCTTTATGCTTTGTTTCTCATTCGGGGTTTATACTTTCCAAAGCTTTGAATTCTTGCGCATACAATATTTGATTCATATCTGTATGGACCCCACTTCTCTTATACTTAGTGTCGGCTGATTCTCTAAATATGCTTTGTATTTGACTCCAATTTATCTCTAATTTTTAATTAATTAATTCCTCAATTATACATTATATACGTACATGCACTTTCAATACATTTTTGCTGTCAATCTAATCATTAAAAGCGTGTCTTTTTAAGGGATTATGTCAACTAATTAACATCACTCTTTAGTCTTTACTAATAATCATTGCTTAAGCTTAATTAATCAACTTAATTAGTTCAGTAATAACCGACAACATTTTATTCATTACATTATACCTATAATAAATACTTATTAGAATTAATCACTATAAATCATGCATCTAAACGTCAACTTTAATGTAAGGGTTATTTTTCTGTGGTTTTATTTAAACTAGCTACATATCCGCGGCATACTTTTTTTTAAAAAAATTTATTATTATATTATGTATTATATTATATTATTATTACCTGGAAAATTTGGCAAATACAATCTTTTAAAGTTTCATATTTGTCAATTACAACCTTAAACTTTTAATTTTGTCAATTATAACCTTAACTTAATTTATACATCCATTTTAAATTATAACTCAAAGTGACTTTCCAGCAAAAATAATCGGAAGATGATGTCATAATGTTATTAAAAAAATAATTACATAATTCCTATAAAAAAATTAAATCAAAAAATAAGAGTTAAAACAAAAAAAAGTCGAAAAATAAGAATTAAGAAAAATCGAAAAATATATATTTTTTAATAGATATTATGTAATTGTTTTTTTAATAACATTATGACATCATCTTTTGGTTATTTTTGCTGAAAAATGAGTTTGGGTTGTTATTTAAAATAGATCTATAAGTTTAAGGTTGTAAATGACAAAAGTAGAAGTGTTGAAATTGACAAATAAGAAACTTTACTAGGTTGTATTTACCAAATTTGTCTTATTACTTCGTAAGAAAGAAAAACTCTATTATAAATCATGTATCATCAGTCACAGACTCACATATCAGCTAGTCTAACTATACACGTGCTTTAGAATAGCAAAACGTACTGAAAAGATCGAGAATCTCAATTCCCAAGTACAAACAAATGGTGAGACTCTATTTGTAACCTCCAAGTCGCTCGGTGAGTTATATTAATGTTAGATCAATATATTGTAAAGCTGGTTTGAGCTTAAAGTAATTAATATAATAACCTCATTTATACTCCACTTAAAATTAAAATTAAAACATTGGTCAATTAGTTTTCTGTTGCGGTGGACCAGCTGCTGCCTGCTGGGAAGTGATAAATCCAAGTAAATTTTTACTTCTTCCAAGGATATCCACATTTTTTTAAAGTTGATTTCCTTGGATGAAGTAAAATTCTTCCTTGGATTTATCATTTCCCCTGCCTGCTAGGTGTATATATTAAGATGTTTAATTATTTATCTCTCTTCTTAATTAGTTCTTACTCTTAATTATCACTACTAGTTTGACTACTTGTCAATATAGAAACAATACATTAGTACTTGTTTTCTCTCCTTGTGCTTAATTATGTGCCTTCTAAAGTACTTCTATCAATTGTACTTCTCCAAATGGTGTTCATTGGATAATTGAATTACTACTAAATTAATATAATGATCGATCATTTTTGTTGTCTTAGGAACTTAATTAAGGTATGTGTAAATAAGTGATGGTGGAAAAATAAGTTTTGTATATATACTCATTGCTTCCTGTATGATATATTTCAGATAATATGAAATGACTCTTAATACGAATTGAAGCTTAGGTGTAGTAGGAGAGAGATTAAAAACCATCAAAATAAGAGTATCCCCTTATTGATGTTCTAAATTATCGTAATATATAGTCTATAGAACAATTTACTATATATACTAAAGATGCATCCAACAATCCAACATTCATACTGTTGAAACTCAATGTTACCCACATGTGATCGTGTTGCCCCACATTAAAAAAAGCTAGAAGAGAGAAAATATCAACTTATAAGCTCTTACTAAATATTGTCAATTAATTTTAACGTACCTCTTTTGAACTATAAGTGGACGACATGGTCGTCTTGAACATTTTGGAGGCCTTTTGCTAAACATAAAAATAAAAATTTGTACATATTAATCATAAATATAATTCATAATATCTAAGACAATATGTATGCATCACAAGCCCGTCGCCTAGATTATCCACCACATGAATGCATTATACCCTGATTTTTTAAAAGTCACAAAAAAAAAATACTTCGTACAACATACTAACTAAATGTTATCTAAAATATTTTGTGCGTCTTACAAGCCAGTCTATAGTCTAGATTATCCAACTTTTAATGGTATAAAAATATACAAAATGAATTTTGTACAAGTAAATGTAGAAAAAACAATTCAATCTAGATAAACTACATAGTGCTCCGTAATAAGAAGTACAGTTGTACTGCGTACGAATTATATAAATTGGAAGGATATAAAAAGTTTAAAACATACTCCCTCCGTCTCGGAATACTCGACCCGGTTTGACCGGCACAGAGTTTAAGGGACTTGAATTGACTTATTTAATTTAATAGGTAGTAGTTGATAGTGGGGTATTAGTTTAATGTAATTAGTGGGAAATGTGTGAAGGGTGGGGTTGGGGGAGAGTAGGAGTTGAATTTTTAATTATTTTTTGTATGGAGTAGGGGGTAGGTGGGTTAATAGGGGTGGAGTGAGAAATAATATAATATTGTTAGAATATTTCCATTTTTAGAAACAGGTCAAGTATTAAGGGACGGCCCGATAAGGAAAACAGGTCAAGTAAAATTGATGTTGGCATTGGCAATACGAACCCAGCCAGGATCTTGATGCACACTTTTATCGCTATTAGTCTTACACGTATAACCACCTAAGCTATATTGATGTCGTTTGTTACGATTGCATAGAAAACTACAATAAGAAACGTAGTACTCCCTCCGTCCCGGAATACTCGACCCGGTTTGACCGGCACAGAGTTTAAGGAACTTGAATTGACTTATTTAATTTAATAGGTAGTAGTTGATAGTGGGGTATTATTTTAATGTAGTTAGTGGGAGGTGGGTTAAGAGATGGGGTTGGGGGAGAGTAGGGGTTGAATTTTTAATTATTTTTTGTATGGAGTAGGGGGTAGGTGGGTTAATAGGGGTGGAGTGAGAAATAATATAATACTAGATAAGGTCCCGTGCACGCACGGTTATTTAAAAATTATTAATTGACCATATTTTTTAACTGAAATATTTATCCCTTAAATCTATTGTGTAATTAATAAATCTCGAACATACTCATTTTATCATATAATATACACTTTTCGCTCTATTACGTATTATATATTTTATATATTTAATATGATGATTTGACCAAATTAAATATTTGATATGCTTAATATGAACAAAATATTGAGTAATTTTTTATTATTATTATTGATATGACTATCTGACTAAATATTAAATATTAATTACCAAAGTTGTCTAACAATGTTATATTTAATAATTCTATAATTTTTTCTATTTATAAACATTTATAAAAAAGGAGAGAAAATAAAAGTATAATAAAAATATTTCTTTTTTAGGAAAGGGTTTTTGGCGGGGAAAAATGGCACCAGGAATTGACACGTGTTATTCCTGGTGTCTCTTTTAGTATATAGTAATAGATTGTTAGAATATTTTCATTTTTAAAAACAGGTCGAGTATTAAGGGACGGCCCGATAAAGAAAACGGGTCAAGTATTCCGAAACGGAGGGAGTACAATTTAAGGTTCTGGGGCCCCAAAAAGTCGGTAACCCTGTGTTGTTGGGCTGGTTGCTCAGCCCAATAGCCGGCCATGGTGGACGTACCGAACTCTCCTTCTCCTAATTAAATTGTCCATTTCCATTTAATTCTTTAGTTTAACGCCTACTTGCATGGTGGAAACTTTTGCATGAGATTTTATTGCCGATTTATTTGACGACAGTCACCATTTCAGGCAATCAACATCATACATGCACGCTAACTTGAGATTATTCTCTAATACTATACGTCAAACTAAGGATTTCATTCTCACAAAAAAATTGCGATTTTCAATGTCTATATATTTACATAAAAATATCAATTATCAAATAAATAATTACACTTATACAAAGTAATGCATGGAACTAAATGTATATATGTATGAATAGTCTAAATCTTAACTTGCGTGTATAATTATACTTTTTTTTTTACGGGAATTACGCATACTAAACTTAATTTTACGTAAATGTACAACAATAAAAACGAAACCGAGTATTATTTTACGCATACTAAACTTAATTTTACATAAATGTACAACAATAAAAACAAAACCGAGTATTATTAGAAATAAAGGGATTTTTCTCATGTTTTGGCAGTTGTGGTAAATACACAAATAACAAAATGATTGGAGAATAAAAACAGGAGAAATACTGTATTCTCGACTAGAAAGAAGATATAATCAATATAAAATATAATGGTTCAAGGTAACCGACAGATACACGTATGTATGATAGGATTGAACATTAATTCATTTCCAAATTTAATTATTAGCAAATTATCTTTGGACTCAAATTACACTGCCAGCTGACACTTTCTAGATAGGCAAACGCCAAAATGGACAAATCAGAATATATTAAATTGTTTTTATGGCCCCTATCGCATTATTTTCCGTCCCTGTTTATTCTTTACATTTAATATTATGTACGTGAACAATAATAATAATAATAGTAATAATAAAGGATTTAATTTTTTTTTTTTAGTTAAATAAAAAATTATGGTTTCCAATTTTATTAAATTTTGGGCACAATTTTTTTAGAATATTTGAAAGGAAATATTTCATATATAAAGAATAAAAGATGGACGCCTAAAATATAATACGTAAAGAATAAAAATGGATGGAGAAATACTTTATTGTTTTTAAAAGAAATTTGGAATTTTAGTAGGGTGTATTTGAGGTTGTAACCATTTTTTTTTTTTGATTGAATGAGTTAAGGCTTTGTTCACCTTTTTCACTTATTTTCGAAAAAAAAATTATGATAAATTCAGTTAAGTTCAGATAATATAAGTTCAAGAAAAATAAGGTTTGACCAAGTATAATTTATAATTAAAATAAATTTTGATAAATACTAATAAGTCCAATTAAATTCTAAAAAATAAATGAAAATGAGGTGACTATAACACACCCGGCCTAAGTGTTACTTTAAATCAATATGTTTAATTAATTAAATATATCAAGAAAATAAGGGTGAATAGAACGCACCCTACATGATACCCTAAGATTGTAGCGTTGTGCCATTTTACTATCAGCTCGAGGTTAGACAAACCCTAGCCTACTTATTACGTACAATGTTGAAAATTTTAAGAGTCGGAGTAATTAAGTCCCTTTTATTAATATCATCAGCATACACCCTAAAATTTCATTACAAGTATACCCTCTTAAGTCTTACCTTGTGATCAATATTCAGGATGTGTCATATTGTCGTGTCGTGTCGTGTCGTGTCGTGTCAGATCGATCTTTATAAATGGTTGTATACATATACTATCTGATCGAAATATATGGTTCAAGAGCACGTTTATAATAAGGATGAATATGATCATGTTTTTTATACTTTATTTCAATTCTATTTAGTTTAGTTGTTCACTTCAACTCAATCAAATAAAACTCAGAAAAACATAACCGTCTCTATTTTAGTCTTTTAGAGCATTGCAAATGAAAAAAGTCTTAAATAATGAGATTCCTCTAAAAATAAACACAGTAATGTGTATGTCCTCAACATTTAATAATCGCAAAGACAGCTTCGCTAACTGATATTGCAATACATACTGACTCAGCTATCTTGGTCTCTTATTTACAAGGACAAGTTAAGCCTGATATCCGTCTTACTTGGACAGTGAAGGCCATTCTCGAAATAGGTACAGGTTTCAGAAGTTGCATGATTATCAAGGTGGAACGGGATGATGTAAAACTTGCTCATGATCTGGCTAAACGGGCTGCGAAGGAAGGACGGTAATTCGTTTCATCATTTGGTGGTAGGCCAAATGGTTAATTAGCTTGTTGTTTTTGTTTTGCTTTTACTCCTGTATCTTTATCCTATGTCAAAAAAAAAAAAAAAAAAACATTTAATAATTTTTTTGACATTTAATAATCTGATCACACGCACGGTTGGCTGTGGATCCCAGTCAATTAAGACCAATAATACAAGCTACGGAGTAATATATATATAGTCTACTCACATTATATTGTAGGTCAGTCTCATTCACAAGTCACAACCCACAAGGCCATCTCCTTGAATGGTACGTACTTAATTGGCACACGTCAATTTCGACAAAATGTAGCCCGTCTATAATGCCCGAGTATTTACTACTCCTTGCTGCCTCTTGTCTGTGTCATTCGACAAAATCTTGTAGTGATTTTGGCGCATCATATATATATAATTCCTCCGTTCCGGAAATATCACATCATGGTTGACTTTTGCTCCTTTAATCATTATTTTGACTTTTAATATCTCAAATCGTGTGCAAGTAATATTTATAAAAAAATAATATTTAGAAAATATATATCGATACGAATCTAATATGACATGACTAAAATTTCCTTACATACGAATCACAAAAAATGGCCAAAGTCGTAGTGTGAATAGTATAAAAAAATAAATGGTGCGATATTTCCGGAACGGTGGAAGTATTACTTTATATTTTCGCATGGTATTAAGAATTTGGCACATCAAATAGATATAGATCTCCATAGTTTAAGTGTATTGTTATTCGATGTCCGCAAACGCTTAAAACGTCCGCATCTTTAATATGAAAAGACATTTTTGCCCTTGTAAAATTTTCTCCGATAATAATAATAAAATAATAATAATAACAACAATAATAATAATAACAATAACAGTAGTAATAATAATAATAACAATAATAATTAGAAATTTTTTTAAAAAAAATATTAGAATAAAAAAAATAAAAAAAATCACGGGCCGCCGATGGTGTGCCACCCAGAATTGACGGCCGCCACCATGGTTGGGCCGCAAAAGATCTGCGCGCGGCCCAACCATGGTGGCGGCTGCCAATTCTGGGTGGCATACCATGGTTCTGGGTCGCCAATCCCGAGCGGCCCGTGATTTTTTTAATTTTTTTACCCAAAAATATAATCAAACAATTTCGGTTATTTTATTTAAAAGGGTAAAATTGTCCTTCTACCATAAAATACGGGCGTTTTTAGTGAACAAGGACGTCGAATAAAAACCCACTATTGTAGACACCTACTTTTGTCCCCATTCCCGAAAGGGAAAGGTTCGATGATGAAAGCATAAATCTCCACTTGACAACGCATCCCTATAAAATAAACGAATCTCAATTCCCCTTTTCATTTCACCCGAAACCTGCTATTTATGGAAACCTGCTAAAAATAGTAACTGCCGTAAAAGGTAGCTTATAAAAGTGGCAAATCATAAAAGATAGAAACCTGTCAGAATTAGGTGTTGCACTCCAACATAAATCCTAAAAGAGATAGAAATTGTGAAAGGAATTCTATTCCTATCGCAGTTCGATAAAAGAGTTAACGTATTAATTAAACTCATAACGAACCTAGAGTTCGTAAAGGGCCCAGACGCATTCCGTCGTAAATTGATACGCACCGAATAACTCGGATTAAGTCTCTTAATGAACTCCGTACTCTAGAGTCCAATCTGACAAAGAATTCTGCCAGACCCTATTTTCAACGCCCAGCCCTGGGCGCCGAAAATTCCAGAGCTGGGCGCCGAAAATACCTGGGACGGATTCTAATCCTAATCCGTTTCGTATTCAAATTCCTGAAAAACTATCTTTCTACGCCACTCTTTCCTATAAATAGACCCCTAAAACCAACGTGAAGGGGACACACAACAACACATAATTATATTCTGAGTATTGACTCTAAACCCCTTAGCCTAAGCCTCTCGCTGCGAAATTGTTCACGCGTTCTGTCGCAATCGATCCATAAACCGAACAGAACGTATCCTGTCCCATAGTTGAGATTCGTTAAATAAAAAGGAGAAATAGCAAAGTCAAAGTGGTTAGTTTTCTGAGAACCGTGACGCACCTCTCAAGGGTGCGTCGTAATGTGTCCCTTTTCGATGATTTAACTGCTTTCCTCGCCCTTTTTATGAACTGTTAAACTAACTAAATCTGATTGTTCTATCACGCCTAACAAATATAATATTTTTGGGAAATCGGATTATCATGCTAGGTCCCTTAATGCTATTTAAATCAGATAATCACGATCGAATTAGTATTATGTGTTGCATATTGCTAAAATCAACTCAGATTAGTTTAATAGTTAACGCATGTCACTTCAATTATTTATGCTGAGCTAGTAAGGATATCCTGCCTCTGGAGTTATCGACGAGCGAAGTACTCCTCTCGGTAGTTACAGTCCCCCGAACCCTCAATCTCTACCTTGCGGGTGTATGTTGAGAGATCCCCACACCAGGGATCACAAGGGAACCTACGACCGTCGTGGTCAAACATAATTGCACTCCCTTTATGTCACGATAACCGGGTTTTGTCAGTTTTTCTCATTGTCGTTAAAGACTGAATGACGACTCCTATATTACTAGTCAATTGAGTGTTTACTCACAGGAAATCTAATTACACTTGATTGAATAAAAAGAATCGTCACATCCACGAGGGACAAGGTCACGCATTAGCCTCGTGCTTTTTCGACCCCCTCACACCTATTTTAACCGTATCGATTTTTTTTGATGATAGATTACAGTAATTTTTATTCGTACCCCATCTCAAATCCTGGATCCGCCAGTGTGTCGAAGTATTAGAAAATACAACTCATCAAAGGTACTTTTTTCAAAATTATCGTGTGATTTTTTTTTTTTTTTTTTTTTTGATGAGTGTCTTTTTTTTTTCTTTGACATTGGAGTTTTTGATGAGTTACGTTGGAGTATTGTTCACTTGTTTTTTACATCAACTTTGTTGTTTTCCGCTAAGAATGATGGTATTTGGTGGTCATATAAGTCTGGTGAAGAGACTTCTACTAACGTACAAGAAGATCAAATCCTCATGGAGATGTATTTCTGCTGGAGAAAGACTCGTATTTGGGGTCACGTCCAATTCGAGTATTTATATTTGATTTTGGTTTTGCTCAAAAAAAATCAATGAGGGATTTGAGTTTGGTTTTACTCCGAAAAATCCCAACATGACAGGTTCAAAACGAATGGCGATTCAGGCCCCTCACATTGAAAAAAAATTGCAAGCTCGACTGATGATTGATGGTTTCGGAAAGATTAAGGCTTTGTTATATTCGACTTATTTCGTTTGAACTTATATTATCTGAACTTAACTGAACCTATTTATCTGAAGAAAACTAATTTGTCCGAAATAAATTTACTTGTGTGTGGAAATGTGTGGAAAAAAAATATATTTTTTCCTCAAAAAAAAAAAATCTAAAAAAACTTATTTTTTTTGTACTTACATTGTTTGAATTTAACTGAACTGATCTTAACTAATTTTGTTTGAAATAAATCAAAATAAGTCGAACATAATAGAGTCCGAAGCTCTGCTTTGTTTACCTTATTTTCACTTATTTCAGAAAAATTAGGTTCAGGTAAGTTCAGATACGATATTGATGATTATTCTAGTTGATAGCATATCATATGTAATTGAGTTATGTTGTATCTAGCCATATGATGCGAGTACGGGATGTAAGTTATATATAGTGTGTGGTTCAAAGTCATGCATTGATATATACTTCGTATTTGACAAATGTATCCGTCTAAGTGGTTACTCCGCCTACCACTAATTAGTTTTAAGATGAAACTCTTTAGACTTATATATGGGTAAACTCTTCTCTAACTTGGGCTCAACTTAACCCAATAAAATTTATCAAAAAATGACAATGATATAGAATGTCTATAACTTACGTTTGTTCAATACCAAAGTAAATAGGCCATTTTGAAACTTTTTTCGAAGGTCGCAACATGCGACCTTTAAGCCGTGTCACAGTGGTGACATGGCACGCCTATGTGTCATAAATGTATTTGGAAACTAAAATATTTAGATTATATAACCTATTATACATGTCATAAAAAAGATAGGAAAATCTTAATATTCTAATTTACAAATTGAATAATATAATTTTTTATTTCAGAAAAATAATTCTAATTTGTATAGGATATTAGGAAAAAAAATACTTTTAATTATTTATATGATATAGGAAATTAAAATAAAGAAATAAATTTACTAATTTATACTTAGAAAATAAAAAATGCAGTACATTAGAAAATAAAAAATTAGGAAAAGAAATTCGTCTTTATTTGTTTATTGGGTTTATATGGCACTTGAAGTGTTGTTCTTCCTCTCCGAAATTACTTATCTAATGAGATGATGATGCATGACTGTGCGCCTGTAGGCCGATGAACTGCGTGTAAACCTAATTAAAACTAACCTAATCATTAAAATTAAAACAATATTTTAAAGTAATGTGTAATTATAAATATTTATTTACATAAAATAATTTATTTATTTTTTTGGGTGAAAGAAGATCGAGGGGCAGACCCCTAAGTAAAAGAAAACACAAGTCAAAGGAACCCAAAACAAACGAAAAACTACAGACTACCAAAACAAAACGAAGGGAAATATTTCTTGATAGAGTCAGTAGTTTTAGTTCCTTGCTACTCCGTATTTACATAAAATATATTACTTCGTATTTTATTATAAATTGACGTATTTTTTAAATTGCACAAAAATATATTATTAGATTTAATTTTAATTTTTTAATTTGTAATTTATAAGATAAAAGAAAATATATATTTACTATGAATATAATAAATATTTGTTTCCTTCTTTGTATCGACTGCCTTATTTATATATTTTCATAGTAAAAATATTGAATTGATAGTAAAAATAAATTGATGACGTGTAGCCTACATGGTGCTTATTTGTACCAATGAAATGCCGACACGTAAGATTGCGACAACATTTTGTTGTCACAATTTACGACCTATATCATCGTCCTTTTCTAATATCATATTTGGGTGAGCATGATTCTTGTGGTTCATTGCTGTATAGTGTATTGCATTATTAGACGGAAATTATACTATACGTGGAAAATTCTTTGTTTCACAAAATTTTCAATAGTTCAAAACATTTTATTTTGTTTTTCTTTAGTCTTCCATTATTTATTGCGGCAATCCAATATTCTTTTATACATCAAAGATAATTTGAAAAGAACAAAAAAGTTGAGATATTGTTTCTTAGGAATTAAGTTGGTCATAATAAAGCCATAACACGTAACCATAGTGATATCAAAGTTTACCATTTAGGTTTTGTTCTGATCGACTTATTTATACTTGTTTGAGATAAAATAAATTCAGATAAGTTCAGTTAAGTTCAGATTAGCTCGGATAATATAAGTTCACCAAAAATAAGTTTTTTCAACCCAAATTCTTATATGAGACTGTCCTCACCATCAACTGATGGTGAGACCAGTTCACACTTGCGAATTTAGGTATGTTATTTCTATAGTTTAGACATGTTACTTTTTTTTATAATTTTAGAGGAGGTACTTTTTTTAGTTTAGGTATAATGTTACTTTTTTTGTACGGAGTAGTTTTAGGGGAGATACCTTCTTAGTTTAGGTATGTTACTTCTATAGTTTAGACATGTTACTTTTTTTTTATATAATTTTAGAGGAAGTACTTTTTTTAGTTTAGGTATGTTACTTCTATAGTTTATACATGTTACTTTTTTTATACGGAGTAGTTTAGGTATGGTACTTCTATAGTTTAGACATGTTACTTTTTTTTTTTAATAATTTTAGAGGAGGTATTTTTTTTAGTTTAGGTATGTTACTTCTGTAGTTTAGACATGTTACTTTTTTTAAAAAAAATTTAGAGGAGGTACTTTTTTTAGTTTAGGTATGTTACTTCTATAGTTTAGACATGTTACTTTTTTTTATACGGAATAGTTTTAGAGGAGGTACATTTTTAGTTTAGGTATGTTACTTCTATAGTTTAGACATGTTACTTTTTTTTTTTATATATAATTTTAGAGGAGGTACTTTTTTAGTTTAGGTATGTTACTTCTATAGTTTAGATCTGTTACTTTTTTTTTATAGTTTTATGGGAGGTACGCTATTGATTTCGCGCTCGTCACACCATCAACACGTCACACCATCAAGTTGATGGTGTGACTGGTCTCACAGGAGACGCGCTGTTTTTTCAAACTTTTTCACACATAAATAAGTTTTTATCTGACAAAATAAGTTTTTTTCAGATAAAATAAATTCAGGTAATTAAGTTCAGATATTCAGATAAGTTAAGTTAAATTCAGATAATATGTTCAGTCAAAATAAATTCAATAGAACGGAGCTTTAAACAAGCTAATATGAGTAATATCTGGGAAATTCATGTGCTCAAAAAGCAGCAAGGAGAGGCATTTATCACTAATATCACGTACTATAAAATGAAGGGAACCTACTTGAGGAAAGAGATAAGGAAAATTCCTCAAATAAGTTCCATGATATTTTACCATACCTACAGGAGTATGGGATGGAGGAGCAATACATGAAAATTTAAAGAAATAGGTTATCTAGAGTATTTTACACTACAAGAAATTGTACCATTAACGACGGAAAATCCCGTCGATAAAGGTTAATAATCGTTGATTAATGACGGGATTTTATGTCGCGAATCCGTCATTAAAGGGGGTCGTCATTAATGAAAAATCTCGTCGTTAACCCGCCGTAAAAGATATTTGTGAAGGTTGTTCACGTCTTTATTTGGTTGTTAGCCTCGTCACAAAAGGCATTTTGAGTATAATCGAGGTTGTTTGCGACGGGATTTTTGACCCGTCGTAATTAGATTGTTATTAAAGATACAAATTCTGGTTAGTTGATTACCCATGTTTTAATAGTTAGTACAATGTTGCGGTCCTTTACAAAAAAAGTGTAGATCAACCAACGAAATGTCTTCTTTTTCAATCGATGATGATAAATTGACAATGGAATTGAAAGTGAAAAAGGTTTTCGAAAATCGACTTTTTATTTTATTTTTAGGGTCTTTTTATCATTCTTTTCAAGTCATTCTTTTCTATGCCTCCCCCTTTGAAAAGAATGATTTGATTTTTTGATTATTTGCCTTGTTTTCCTGTCTCTATACTTAAAACGTGGATCAAATTTAAGTCTAAGAATTTTTATCCTCTTCACTTTATTTTATGGCTATAATTAATTTTGGGTCGTTTTACAAAATTGAGTAAAAATTGAAATATGTCTTGACGTCGTCACGTGTTTACTAATTTAATTATAACGGAACTTCGTTCGAATTTGGGTCATAATCCGGAGATAAGCTAATTTTTTCGGTTTTTGTCTATACTAACTTAAACGTGACGAAACTTTCATTGTTCTTTTTCACTTATTCTTATTACTGAGTAAAAATCAAGAATCATTGGTCCATAAAATTTTGAAAGGTAGGCTTTACTTAGGAAGCAAAGAGTATCATAGGGTCCTTTTTTTCTTTGGATAAATAAGGTGAATGTTTTATCTAGGCATCTACACATGTCAGCCCGATTTGGATAAAAGGACAAGGACCTTTTAAAGAAGGTTAAAACTTAGACGAGGAGGTAAGGAAATTCATATTCTGCGAGTCGCTAGCTAGAGAAGGAATTAAGAATCAGAGGTACGTACATGAGGTACATCACCTTTATTCTATGTTTGGGTGCCCAATTGGCTCCCAATTGGCTCCCAATTGACCAAAAGGCTACAACAACAACATATAAGGTCATTCACCCATCAAAGGCTATTCAGCCAAACATAAGGCTCAAGACCCGGCCATCAACTAATAAATGACCTATTGGGGCAATTATTACACAAACAGTATAAATAAGCCACCAAGGCTCACACATCCAGGTACGTCCAATTTATTGCCTTAAAACTACTCTCTAGAGAACTCTCTCTAGAATCCGAGCATTGTTCTTACTTAGGCATCGGAGGGGCTTTCCTCGGATCACCCTCGATGCCAGTTACATTGTTCATTGTGCAGGTAAATTCGGACACAACTCATTCATGCAAGCGAGATCTTCCACACCAACGAATAGGGCCTTCATCCGAAGCCCATTGTTTCAACACAGGAACATTCTATAAGTCAACTCTTGAACAGTTTGTTGTCCACGTAAAACACTTAAACACCTATACTTTTATGTACTCTAAACTAATTTTATAGATGTGCCCTAAAATTTAAAACACACACCGCGTGCATATAGATCTAGTAATTTGTGATCGTAAGACGTAAACCTTTCGTCATGCTCAACGTTGCTTGATAGGACTAGGGAGTAATCTGTATTATAGAGTTAAGACCAAGTTGTACAAAAAAAAATCCTCGAAAGATACGTACGTGTGTACCTTTCCCTTTAATATCTTTAGTAAAAATTGTTGCCGACGGTGAAAATGATTTTTAACTCATGCCGACGGTAACTTTTTGCTTTAGGCTAACAATGATTAATTATCATTTGTTAAAGATATTAGTATATTTAATTTCTGATTCTAGAAAGTTAATAACCTTTAAATTGTGGTTCTCTTCTACCAGACGACTATTCTAGTTGGCTTATCTTGTCACATATAATTACAGTACTTAACTTCAAAGAGGGATAATTAGCATAAATTTCAACCCTTTACTTTAAAATGATTAATAATTTCTATTAGAGTTCCTATTTAGGGTCCCTTTCTCATGAAAATTTATGATTTAATTAGCCAATAGCCCAATATGATTTGATTTTTATAAGTCAAAAAATGCAATTAGGGTGCCTTGAGAAAGATAAACCTTCCTTGTCTAATCACATTATGTTAAGTCAGTCCTATCAACACCTTCATTTTCCTAGCTTGATGTTAAGTGGTTCTAACTTCTTAGGGCCGAGTCCCAAGGGGAAAAAATTAGGTTAAGCTTTGTGCCGTGCACCCAATGATATTTTAATATTTTTCATGGTATTTTTTATATTTTCTTCTCAAATGATATGCATATATAAGGGAAAAATGTGAGAATGAGGGTGTACGGTGCATCTGTGTTTGTATCTTAAATGTGTTGCCTTTGATATTGCCCGGGTTTTTCTTTTTCAAACGGCATCACTTTTCATAGCCGACTGTTTTTAAGTTCATCACCTTGTTTTGAAAACTTTATACCGCTTTTTACCGTCTATCTTCCATTTTATCTTCTTAGAATTGGGCAAGTATCGGATTGTATAAACCACAAACCCTTTTTTTTATGGCGTGTTGTGCCAGATCTTGCCTTACGGACAACCTTTTTTACTGAGATTTTTTTTAATTGGTTAAAAATAAGCAAGTCGGCGTGCGGGCCAACAATTCGTGCCTGTGCCAAATGTTTATAATGATGTACGTACACAACTCATGGTCCATCAGCATGTCTCTCATGTTGTGTCAAGCTAATTTCGCGTCGGACTCAGACAACCGAGTAGTGACAGACCCATACCCAATTCTACATGTTAGCTACACTCGATTATACTCAAATTCAATTTTCGTTCTCTGTCATGGTAACTATAAAGTACACAAGAATAAATAATTCACCCACCATAAATTTCTTACTACGTACAATACAAAATGCATTAGTTGCCTTGCATTTTATTTGGTTGGAAGTTTTATATGTTCAAAGTAAACCACAAAAATGAGAATTAAAAAATGAGGATGTTTTCTCCCGCGTGGAAAGAATATACACCAAGTGTTGTATCACTTTATACATTTGGGGGTTGATGGTACTACTTCTTTGAGAAAGTGAAAGAGAGGTCTTGGTGTACACTCGTGCACGTAGGTCGAGTTTGGGTCAGGATTCCGGGATCTTGGGGAATGCAATGCATGGGTGGGTTGTGGGCCCATATACATGTTTGGTACAAATCCTTTTTGATCTTCGTTTTGGGGAATCTTATAGCTGCTACGGTATTGATTAATGTGGCTGTTGGGAATTGATTAAGTCTTAACGATCACCCGTTATTCTCTCCTTGTATCTCCTCTTTTGTCTGCTGCAATTCTCAACCCTTATTGGGAAAATATTCTGACCTCCAATCGGTCCTTGTGAGTGCGCACAAGTCTTGATATTGTGTTAACCCCGAAGGGCAATAGTAAGTGTTCTACTACATTGGATAGCGTGAAATTGTCTTTTAGAACAGTGGTTTTTTCATGATGCGATAATCGTTACGTTCATTAATCACAACTTCGAGATAAGTATTTGTTCTAATAATTTCGTAACATATTAACTCAACTTAATTTGTTTTTTTAGGGAGTGATATGACACCATTATCAAATCTACTACGTAATTAACATCTTTAAGTACACAAATTATTTTTGGTCCACAAGTCACATGCAAAATTGATATATAATTTGAATCTAATTATGTAGGATAAAAACAAATCATGACGACACAACCTTTGCAGTTAAATCAGATCAAATCGGTTTTAAATGGAGGCATGTCAATTTGTAAAATTATAATTGATTTAAGTTTTTAAAAGTAGAGTTTTCTAGAGGCAACCAAAACAAGCAATCATCTCATACAACCCTACCATCTTCTAAAGACAAACGTCGTAACTAAAAGAATGAATACTCCATTGTTAAGAGTCTAGGGAATGGGTGAGTTGAAATTAAAACAACATAACTAATGACGCCCTAGCTAAATGTTTAATCACTACATGAATTTGTATCTTTAATGACAACCTAATTACGCCGGGTCAAAAATCTTGTCGTAAAAGCCTTTTGCGACGGGGCTACCAACCAAACAAAGACGGGAACAACCGTCGCAAATGTCTTTTATGACAGATTAACGACGAGATTTTCCATTAACGACGGCACCCTTTTATGACGGGTTCACGACAGGAAATCCCGTCATTAATCAACAATTATTGGCCTTTAGCGACGAGATTTTCCGTTGTTAATGGTATAATTTCTTGTAGTGAATGTTTTATATGTAGAGATAACACCAATTGTACGTTAAAGCAAATATTGACATAAAAACTTAATTATCATCAAAATTTAAGCTATTCAAAGACATTAGGTTCAAAATAAATCATATACATTCTCATAATTTGTGAATTAAGAAGTATAAAGTACACCATCAATTTTTCCACGACTCACAAGTGTGTAAAAAATGTAAATATTAATAATGAATTGGTACGTGCTATGTATGTTTTAAGGGAATACATAGGGAAAGAGACAGAATGTATCACAAATATGCTTTGTCTCTTTCACAAATATGTATGTGTTAAATAATACTTCCTCCGTTCCGCTATAGATGCATCGTTTCTCTTTTGGATACTATTCATTAACTAACTTTGACAATTATTCTTTCACATTATGCAAAAACAAACATAGTCAAGTGAGATATTGTTAAATTCGTATCAATGTGAGGATTCCAAATATTAATTTTTTATAATTTTTACTTACACACAATTAGGGATATTAAGGTTTAAAGAAGCATGTTGGGATACGTGAAAAATGAAATGATGCATCTATTGCGAAACGGAGGAAGTATGTTATACGGAGTACGTAATAAGATTACAATTATAATGAAAACTACAAAAATTAGACTAGGGCGAGTTAATCTCTCCCCTTAGAAAAATATTAGCCCCCACTATATCATCGATAACATGCTAATTAATTTACCCCTAGTATTCCTTAATCTTTAGAATGAATTAAATAAAAATTAAAATAAAAGGAAAAATATTAAACGCTAATTAACATGCTTATATATCTCTTTAATTTACTTGTGCTAATTGTTAGTCTTTGATTAATTGTTCATAATATCACATTAATTAACAACCCAACTACAAGCACATTTAAGCCCAAATCACACTTGACCTATTGATATTTGATGTATAGGCTCATTCCAATTCAATCCAAAGTTCAATAGGTAATACAAATGCATCAAACTGATGATATTCCTTCTACCACGTATGTGGGACAAACTCTCACACATAACTTCACTAATAAACCGGTTGTATATCTAACATTATGTAATAGCTAAACCGGTTGTATTGTGCATGTTTTAGGGGGTGAGTATTTGTTTTGGTGTTAGTACTCGATTTACCATTTGGGCTAATCCGGATTCGTGGTGAGTTCTGGGTGGATAGATTTCAGTCCCCTCCCAATTGTTGTTGCGAGGAATCGGACCCGGATTCTCCCTACCAAGTTCAGCTCCAATCACCACTGAACCAACAAGCAATTGGTAGGGGTGAGTATGAATAGGCCGGATTGCCGGGTTGGTAACCTCAAAGTCAACTAAAAGATTTCAGGTTAAAGGGTAAATATAAGGGGAATGAATATAGAAACTAAAGAGTATGTTTTAGGAGTTTAGCACAAAACATATGTTAAAGGTAAATAGTAGTGGTTTATGAGAAGGAATATAATTAGTGTTTTTGTGTATGAATTGACGACACATCTCCATTCCCAACCGCCATATTGTTACCTCAAGTAAAGCAAGTTAGTAATTATGAGACATACTCTTGTTTTTTTCCTTTTAATAAAGAGTAATTATGAGACTAATTTAAAAACAAAACGACTATTAACTTCACATGGAGAGGAATTGACCCCTAATTTAACTTCATCAAGTAGTGATTAGTGAATTAGTGATGCATGTCAATTTTCACACCTCTTGTACTACTATTTTAGTATTACTACTAATCTACTATTTTTAGTTTTTACTACAAGGTCAGCCATAAATAAATAAGACCAAAGTAGACATCACTTAAAAGTTTTTTTAACTTTTATGTTTTATTTTTATACAATCCCACTTGCATGGACCCGGTCCACACTAAAATTAGCATGGACCAGGGTATTTTCGTAAATTAGTAGCAATGAATCAGTAGGGTTTCACGTGACCTAACCCACATCCTTCCCCTTCTTTCTCCACCTTCACAGCACACCACCCTTCCATTTTCTCTCTCCTCCCTTTTTCCATGGCTTCCAAAGAGGACCAACCTATCTCCAACGATGACAATTTCGACGATGATGACGATGACAGTGAGCCTCTCAATAGTGACGACGATGTTGTCGTTGATTCAATTATCCGGCGAAGATTCTACCATCGCCGGTGAAGTGCAGTGTGTCGGTGAAGCTTCATGTTTAAGTTGGTTACGGAAGTGATAAGCACACCTAAATGGATAAATCATTCACAATTATTGTTTCATCTACAATAAGCATCAGAATCTCAACTCCACTTTGTTTTGTCGCGGGTAAAAGAAATAATTTTGACTTAATTTGTTTATAGTCTATGACTGAAGTTGTTAATTAGATCTGCTAAAAGCTGCCTTTATAGGATAAACTACGCACAAAAATGTCAAGGCCTCTCCATAGAGGCGTATCTGGTGATTAAACATGGAGTAGTAAATATTTAAAATATATAGTTAGTATTATACATGATATAGTAAATCTTATTATTAATGATGATCATCCACTTGCAGAGTTACGAACATAGTTATTTTTGTAGTCATATAGTTATTTTCGTCATAATATAGTAAATGTTATTACTAATAATATATAGTAGAAAAAAATAACATAAAAATACACAGTAACTATTTAAAACATATAGTTACTATTATAATGATATAGTTACTCTTACTATTAATGATGTCCACTTGCAGAGTTGCAAACATAGTTATTGTTATAGTCATATAGTTACTGTCGTCATAATATAGTAACTGTTATTACTAATAATATAGAGTAGAAAAGAGAACATATAAAGAACATAATACTACACATAGTAACTATTTCAAACATATAGTTACTATTATATATGATATATTTACTATTACTATTATTGATGGTCATATAGTCACAGAGTTCCAGACATAGTTAGTGTTATAATCATTTAGTTACTGTCTTCGTAATATAGTGTAATACCCCGAATTTTTAAAACTCGATTAATTAGGCTTAATTATTTTTATTTAGCTTAAAATCGTTTTAAATCCTAAATTCGAACTTTATTTTTAAATTACGAAGTTTTATTTCTCTTGACATTCTAAGATTTGTTACACGATTTACTTTTCGGATTTTATAATATAATTTTTCTTTTTTATTTACGAGCTTAACGACCTTTTTAAATCTTAATTATTTTCGGATTTTTGATAATTTCGAAAAGTTCTTATTTTATTCGAAAACTAAATTTATTTTTCGTTAACGATATTTTTTTTAAAAGAGATTATTTCGAAACTTATTTTTAACCATTTCTATTCCAATTAATTTCCTAATAATAGAAATCAATTTTCTGAATTTTGGCCTAATAATATGAAATTACGAAAATGCCCTTGGAGCACCAAAAATTCCATTTCCCTTTCTTTCCTTGCTCTCCACGTACCAAGCAAAAATGAAGAATTTCTTCATTTCTCTCTTCCCTGAATTCAGTCCATGTTCATGCCTTGCTCCCCAAGGACCTAAGCTTCTCTTTCACTCCACTTAAAACTATAAATCTGATCAAAGTCTGCCCCAATTCTTCATTCAATCAACTCCAATTTCAATTGAATTTCAATAACTAGAAATCAATTTTACTCCCCTTTTTGTTTCCTGTTTGTTCGAACCACCACCATCGCCGGTGGCTGCCACCACCATTGTCTACTGTCAACCACCCAACTCCACCACCTAGCCGCTCCGTTGGATCACCACCGCAACACCTCCCTAATTCCTCTTCCCTTCCCGCAGCCACCCACTCCCCTGTTCCCTCCTCCTTTCTTCTCTTGCGGCACCACCAGCGTCGCACCACCGCTCCCAGCCACCCTCTCCACTGTGTGAACCCACCTCCGTCCCCAATAACCGGCGAGCCGCCGCCCAGAACGGCCCACAAACACCCTCAACATCCCCTGCCTTGTTCGACCTTCCTCTCCCCTCCCCTTGTTGTTCCGCCGCCTCGGAACCACCCCACCTCCGACTCCTTCCAGGCGAGGTTCCGGTACCACCCAACGACACCGAGAAACCCGATCCCCGCCGCCACCTTCTTCCTCTCCTCCTCCCTTTCGTGTCCCCCTGTCTCGGCCCTCCCCTGTTCTTCGCGTCAGTTTCAAAAAAAAAAAAGAGGAGAGAACGAGTTCCAGTAATTGGAACTTGGTTCTTTCATTTTTCACATTATGGCCCAACTCTTGTCTTAGGCCCAATATCCTAAAGTAAGCTCCATTCTCTCTAAAGCACTCATGTTAATCAATTATTATTTGTTTTAAATGAAATTTAAATGATAAATTCAGATTTATATTTTGGACTGAAAATTGGATTTAAATAATATTTTCGTTAATTGATAAAATTAAATAATGTTTCATGTAAATCGATTTATGAAACTTTGATTGAAATTTCGTTTAATAATATTTTCAATAATTTATAAAATTATACTTTTATTAAATTCATTATTTCAAAAATTTCACTAACTATAAATTTATTATTATTTTTAAGTATTTATTAATTTAATACTAATTCAATAATTCGATATGTTGAAAGAAATTGGACTCGGGGCTCAGGAAGGACGATCCATTAGACAGGGAGTATAAAAACTACGGTTGAGGTAACGGTTATTGCTAGTACCCGCATTCCCTTCGAAATGTATTTATGAATGATGTTATGAATGATTGATGTTTTATAATGATGTTTTATGAATTGCGGGATTACAAGTATGATTTGATTGAATTGTTTTACGATAATGCAGCTTTATGCAAAGTATTAATTTAATGAATTATTATTATTCCTGAAAGAAATGATTTTATGAAATAACGAGATTTAATGGTTTATTGAACCACCCTGAATGATTGAGATTTTCCTGATTAATGTTCGATTAAAAGAAATGTAAACATGATAAATAAAAGTGTAAGAACTGGTCAAGTTCCCCTGATATGGAGCCCATGCTCCCCCTGATAAGAAGCACTGGCTTCCCCTGATATGGAACCAAGGTTCCCCCTGATAAGAAGCACTGGCTTCCCCTGATATGGAACCAAGGTTCCCCCTGAAATGAAGCACTGGCTTCCCCTGTTATGGAGCATTGACTCCCCCTGTTATGAAGCACTGGCTTCCCCTGTTCGTAGGAGACGTCCTACCATGTTTTCCTGTAAAGTCATGACGACCAGAATAAATACTGTTAAAAGGAAAAAGATTAATGAAATGATGTTCCTGAAATGATGTTCCTGAAATAATATTCCTAAAATCAATGTTCCTGAAATGATGTTTTTGAAATGATGCTTCTGAAATATTGATTTATTAAATGTTTTACTATATTCTATTCTCCCTGTTTATTAAATAAAATGAATTGAAATGATGTTACGATGCTAGGGTAACTTGTTACTGAGTCTTCGGCTCACCGTTTTGTTTTCCGTTTTAGGTACTGCTGGGGACCACGGAAACGAGTAGTGGCGAGGATTTCACTATTACCAAGTTCACCTAAGTTAATGTTAAGTTGTAACAAGTTTCAGTAAAGATTCGAGATTAAGTTATGTACTTTGATTAAGGAATTGAGAAGGATGATTATGTGAATTTTGGAGTTTAATAGCTTATGATTGATAGTTGCCTTGTAATTCCCAAGAGGGAGTTACGGCGGGTAATGTCCCGACCGAATTAGGTTAATTCCGCTGCTAATTATGATTAAATAATTGAATTAGAGGTCGGGGCGTTACATATAGTTACTCTTAATTATTACTAATAATATAGAGTAGAAAAAATAACATACAAATTAAGAACATAATAATACGCATAGTAACTATTTCAAACATATAGTTGCTATTATGCATGATATAGTCACTATTAATAACTCTTTTTATTATGTAGTTACTATTATAATCATATAATTAATGTTATCAAAATTAAAAGAGTAACTATTTCAAAAATAAGATTAATTATATATTCATTCTTGTTGACAAAAAGAGTAAATTATAGAAACTATATGTTCTGTAAAGTAACTATATCTTCATAATAGTAACTATATAAAAATGTATAGTCATTTCGATATAAATAACTATTATATCCAAAGAGTAAGTATATGCTCGGTAAACTAACTATATCCTCATAGTAGTAACTATGAATAAATAATAATATAGTCATTTCAATAAGAATAACTATTCTTTCCAAAGACTAACTACATCATATAGAAAAGTAATTTTAACTGTAGAACAATTACTACGAATTATATTTTAAAATAAACAATATAATATAAAAAATTAGAAACTATATGTTCTGTAAAGTAACTATATCTTCATAATAGTAACTATGAAAAAAATATAGTCATTTCGATAAGAATAACTATTTTATCCAAAGAGTAACTATATGTTCTGTAAAGTAACTATATCTTCATAATAGTAACCATGAAAAAATAATAATATAGCCATTTCGATAACAATAACTATTCTATCTAAAGAGTAACTAAATCATATAGAAAAGTAATTTTAACTGTAGAACAATTACTACGAATTATATTTTAAAATAAACAATATAATATAGATGCTTTAGAGGTCATATAGTAACTTTTTCGATTATAGTTACTATTATTTCATATAATTACTGAAATAAAAAAGAGTGACTATATCAAAAGTAAGAGTAATTATAACTCTTGAACAATAATTAAGAAAACATTAACTACATGATTAGTTGTTTTTAGCTACAACATTCTAATTATTTACATCTATTCAATAAGACACATTAAACTCAAATGTTTTTGAACTAAAAAGTGCTAATCACTACGTCCACGTCCCTTGTTTACACCAACACGTCATCTCCTTCGACGCCCGCGTCCTCTCTTTTTTCTACCACGTCCTCGGTTTTCATTGTGGTCAACATTTTCTTCTTCTTCTTCTTCTTCTTTTTCTTCTCCTGCTTTTGTTTTCCTTGCAGAAGTTATTCTTCGCACGACTTCAATTATAGATGAATCATCTTTGTATTCTGTATTAATAATATATAAACTAAGTTAATAATTTAACATTTACGTGTGAAAAATGACATAGTAACTATGTAAAACATATAGTTTCTATTATACATCATACAGTAACTCTTAGAACTAATGATGGTAAGATATTCGCAGAAATGCATATATAGTTATTGTTATAGTCATATAGTTACTGTCATAATAATATAGTCACTCTTATTACTAATAACATAGAGACAAATAAAAAGAACATAAAAAGAACAAAATAAACAGATGGTAACAAATCATGATAAAATAAACATAATACCTATTTCAAATATATAGTAACTATATAAACCATATAGTAACTATATAAAACATATAGTGACTATTATTATACTATAGTAATTATTGTACACATATAGTAACCATTATAATCATATAGTCACTATCTAAGAAGCGGACAAAAACATATTCTAAATAACATAGTACATAATGCAATCGTATAGTAAGTATTATTTATCAAAAAGTCACTATAAACTGTTCATAACATAATAACTATCTTAAACACATAGTTACTGTTTTAAACTTATAATAACTTTCTAAAAAAATATAGTAACTATTTTAAACACATAGTTATTGTTTTAAAGTTATAGTAACTTTTTAAAAAATAAAGTTACTCTAAAAAAAACTACTAACATAAACACAACGAATATTTCAGTGACTATTAAAAACACTATTCGCAATATAAATTAAAGGTGACTATATCATTTATATACTAACTATGTGAAACACTAACCCTAATGTCAACAAAACAACAAACATTTCAAATCACTCAACAAAATAATAACTATTGTACACATATAGTAACTATTGTACACATATAGTAACCATTAAAATAATATAGTAACTATTGTACACATATAGTAACCATTAAAATCACATAGTACCTCTTTAAACCATATAGTTACTGTATTACTCATATAGTTACTATTTAAAATCGTGAAGTCACTAATCGAATTCGCGAAGTAAAAACGATATTTCGGTAAAACACAAACATTAATTTCTCCAAAACAACAAATATTTTCAATTTTAAATAAAAATAGACTTAAAATTCTTTAAAAAACAACAAACCGAGATGTGATCTCTAAAAATTCTTGCGAAAATTTGTAGGCGAGCGCAAATTCTTCGATTCGATTTCGGCAACGACGAACCTCCTTCTTGATCTACTACTTCCTCCAATTTTTCCTCATCTAATAGATCCAATTGTAAGAATTATAAGATAATTACGAAGAAAATCGAAAAAACCTAGAAATTTGAGCTAAATTTTGTAAAGCATAGATAGAAAATGAAGAGAGAGAAAATGAAGAGAGAGAAATGAAAGAGAAATGAACAGAATGTAGATCTGAAATTTTGAAAAATAAAAAAGTTTAAAACGTATTTAAAGTGGGCTAGACACATATCGCATTGGAACTCTTTAAAATACATAGTTACTGTAATACGCATATAGTTACTATTTAAAATCACAAAATAACTGTCACGTGACAGTTACACAGGTTGCCCATACAAATTACTCCGTTGCCCTGGTCCATGCTAAGTTATTGTGGACCAGGTTTATATTAGTGTAAATAATTTTTATATAAAGTGTTTTTTTTCTTGTCTCCCTCTTTTACCCCTCCAATTTGAAATCAAATCATACAAGTAAATAATGCAAAAGTTTAAGATATTCACGACTCATACTACAAGGATCTACTCCCTCCGTCCCGGAATATTCGCAACGGTTTAACTTTTTACACTATTCACATAATTCACTTTAACAGTTTAACCCTATTTTATTTAAAGTATATGAAAATAAGTGTTAGCATATAATATATTGCTGACTTCATCTTAATATATTTTCAAAATATTTTATAAGTTTTTATGGAGTAACATATAATTGAAGATATTGATGGTCAAAGTTGTGCATTGGCAAGCGTGTCAAGTCAAACCGTTGCGAGTATTACGGGACGGAGGAAGTATTTAATTTATTTCCTTAGCCGTTTTTTTTTAATAATTTTAACTTATACTCCGAGTAATAAGTAATTGAAAACAGTAACATGAAATTCTCATGTTACCCGTTAATTTAGAACGAATGAAGTACATAATACGTGGTAATAAATAAAAAAAAGATTATGGGTTAAGTGTCTGATTACTAACGTATAAGATCAATGAGCTACTCCACCTATCATCTAGGAAGCACGAACATGCGTTGGACACTGATATACTCCGTGGAAACGTGAAATCAAGTGTCCGGTTTTTTTGAAATATTTGGACACGACGGACTGGGTACGCGGTGGACACTTGTTGTACACATATTTCAATATTAGTCAAATTTTCAGATTTTAATTTATTTTTCTCAATTCTTTAAAAGGTCCAGTGCGTTTCTGTAAGCCCACAAACTCATTCTTAAAAACTATACTCTCACACTCTTAGTTGTTGTGGTTCAGCCGTCAATGCTTCACTCTTCAAATTTGTACCTTAACTCATCTTCTTGTCGTCTCCTTTGTCTTAATTAGTAAGCATGTATTTGTAATTTAAATATAAAAAGTTAATTTATGATATATGCATCTTTGTATTTAATCAATTGTGTTGCTTTTTAGGTGATTGAATTTGGAAAGTAAGATAAAATAGTTTATATTTATGGCAATATAATTTATTTATTTAAATTAATGATTGTGATTTTATCTTTTTTGATATGTTATATTATATTATTATATTATTATTATTATTATTATTATTATTATTTTTTGTGTCCGCGTGTCCGTCATTTTTAAGATGACGTTTTTCCGTACCTATTTCGTGTCCGTATCCGTTTTGGTGCAACCTAACCTATCATCATCTATCACCAGTTGATTATTATAGGATAAACCCTACATAACTTTGTAAGTAGTCAAACTCTCATCCAATTTCAACGGAGCTTTTTAGTAGAAGAATTTATAATCTCAGTAATCAATTAAAGTGATTATTTTTTTTAGAGAGGAATTGAAAATATTATTAAAGATTTTACATCAATTTCCATGGAAGAACTATAAAATTTACTCGTCTCTTTTGCTCCGTACAACTCAATAGATAGAACCTCTAATAAATTGATAGAGCTATTGATTAGATTAGTGGGGCCTCAAACTGGGCTCCTATACAAGCCTAGCCCAAAGTAATGATAAATGGCCCACACTTTAAAAGAGTAAGAAGGCCAGTGAAAATGATCCTGATTAGTAGGGACCAACCTACTTCAACATCATTTTCACATTTTTGCGGTTGATTGATGTACCTTTCCTCCTACTTTTGTGAATGCGTGAGCTCCACAACCCAGTCCTAAAACTTCTTAGGTATATACCGGGTCAGGCGAGTGTACCATGCACCCAATGATATTATTATGCAGATCGATACCCTTTTCGTATTTTCTCCTTACATGATATGCATATATACGGGAAAATGTGAGAGGGTGCACCTCAAATGTGTTGCCAAAACCCGATGTAATTGCATAATATTCCCTCCATTCCAATTTAATCTTCACCTTTTGTTATCGTCCTCAACTAAATTAGGAAAGAATTAGGGTTAAGTGATTGTACATTTTCACAAACTTTTAAGATTAGCTCCGCCTGGCCAACCCTAGCACAAAGGCATGACCAAAAAGAATAGAACTTTCAAATTCTCTAAGGTAGTGTTTGGATATAGGTATTTCATTTCAAATTATTCATTTCAATTCTTGACATTCAATTCCAAATCACTTGTTTGGGTAAAACAATAACTCAATTCCATCCTTTCAAATTCTGTGACTGAAAAATAAAATAAATGTTCTATTTCACACCTAAAAATATAAAGATATTACTAAATCCCCTTCTTCTTCTTCAATCTTCCACCATCCCATCTGCGATTTTCATCATCCTTTTATTTATTAAAGAGAGGAAAAAATGGAGAAGTAAAATCTGCAATGGAAGAACACATGAATCAAATAGAAGATCCTACGGAGTATTTAGAAGTTGTGTCGAGCATTGTTTTGAATCAAATGGTCGGAGTAGATATCGCATATGCAGCTGATCGAGCCAAAGAGGAGCTGGAGACGTCAGTTGTCAGATTTTAGAGGCTTGGGCAGAGGAAGCAAGAAGGACAACAATTGTTGGTATTTGAAATGACATGATTTTTAAAAAAAAAATTGAAATTCTCATTTTAGGCGGTTTTTAACAAGTGTGTGGAAATGGGTCAAATCCAATTCCAAATGATTCGCATTCCCAAACACTGAATTTGGCTCAATTCCATCATTTGAAATGAAATACCTATATCCAAACAGGCCATAAGAGCATCCCATCTCTGCCTCTGAAAACTAACAAAAAAAAGCTTCGTCTCGTTGTCAATTTTTTTTAAAAAAGAAAAAAAACGAGCTTCACCTGTTTATCTTCAGTTGCCTGACAGCACAAACCACCGAACACACACAAAATCATGTCTGTTTCAGAGTGAGTACCTCTCTATGCACTGACAAACCACCACAGTGCTTTTCAAGCAAAGAACACATCCCTAACCAATTGTTCCATCAGTTTTTCAGAACAATCTTGGTAAATATGATCCAGGAAAGAACTAAACTGAAGGTTAACTTCCAAAGTCCAATCCCGATGCAGAAATTGAATTAGTAATTCACAAAATTCAAATCTAGACCTCGTATGTAAGACTTCAAAGTTCAAAGTAAGACTTTAACAATGGAAGAGACCTTGAAAAAACTATGAAATTATTGTCCCTTAGGATATCATTTATACAACAGACCAAAATCACATGTTTTAGCCGAATTCTTCTCAGTTAGAGGGAATGACAAATTCACTGCTGCAATTTAACAATATTCTGTTCCAAGGACAAACAAGAAAAGGCTCGGGGAAACTGGATTGGCGATTGGTTTGCACTACAATGCAGAATATTTCACATAGGTTGAGTTCATACATTGAATGTTTTCATCCGCATCAGTCTGGACCAGTTTAGGTATCCATCGGACACATAGGTTTGATCCCTTGTTTAAGAAAATGTGGGTGGCCTTCATTGTCAAATTCAAATAAGTATACTTCATTTACCTTCTTCATAATGCATATTCTTGGGAGTTGGGATACCACAAAATGAGAGGATTGCAAAACTCTCCATGTATCTTAGTGGCGAGACAAAAACTGAAAAAACATCAGGATAAGACTTCTTATCACAAGAAAAGAAAAAGTGCAGCAACATAGCTACAAAACATAAAAGCAGGCGCAACATTATCTACCTGCCAGTTGCATACTTGCATTCCCTGAATATGCTTTTGTAGGTGTGGGATCCATATGAGATATGACAAGGGAATTATCCTCAGTCATCTGTCATGAAAAGTTATGAAGCAAAATTATTTGAAGCAGTATTTTGAGCTGACAGGAGTTAAACAACGGCAATAAGCTACCCAGGTTCAATTGCTACTGGATGAAAAAAAGCATTTCACCTTCTCTGAAAACTCCAAATGACTAAATGTAACAACTTCTTTCAAAGCTTCATAGCATGTTTGATGTTTCATTCATGCACTGGTCATTTTCAATAGGGACAATAGAGTCACTAGAGGTGCATAGAGAGTTGTTTTCGAAACACGAAGGAGTTCAAGTGAAACGGCCACGTTTAGAAGAGTCAGTTGAGGGATAACTCTCTTTTACCAAGGGTGGTCCAATTTACCATAGAACTTTAAACTTTTCAGTACAACCTTTAATCTCAATGTTTTCCCACCTTTATGGATTGTTCTGAATTATTTTCCTCTCCGATCAACAAATACCTAGTCATCCTTCCCAACAACAAATACCTAGTCATCCTTCCCAACAAATTCAACTCAACAATAACACTATTTAAGTTTGTGAAAAGTAAACATAGACAAATTTAGGGTGCATTTATCTTCACCTGCTTGCTACTTAAACTGAACTTATTAGCCAGGATCTTTACTTTTTAACCCTGAACTTAAAATCTGAACTTACTAGAATCTATTTTAATTTTGATGAAATTTGGTAGCCTTTATTGGCCTTGAACTTAACTTATCTGAACTTATTGGCCCAAAACGGCAATAAGCTCTAGTCTTAACTAAGGCTTTGTTCTCCTCACCTTATTTTCCCTTGTTTTAGGAAAAATAAGTTAATATAAGTTTAGTAAGTACATATAAATTCAGATAAGTTCAGGAGAAATAAGGGTTAGCCAAGTACAATTTATAATTAAAATAAGTTTTTGAAAAGTTCAAATAAGTTCAGAATAAGTGAAAATCAGGGGAATAGAAGGCACCTTAATCTGAACTTATTTTTCCTAAAATTAGTAAAATAAGGCGAGAAAAGACTATAACATATTTAAGGTCTATTCGAACACGCTTCTAAGAAACAACTTCTATTTCCCATAAGTAGTTTTCAGAAACTTTGCCACACAATTTCAGAAATAATTCTAAGAAATAGAAACAACTTTACAATGTTGGCTCAATTATTACAATTATAGATTTGTTTCTATATAATGAGTGTTCAATTTCCTATAAACAAGTATAAGAGTTTCTAAAAATTAGTAGCATTTATTAGACATTTTATTATCTTTTCCATAACATACAATCATTGTTTATGAAAATTTGTTTTGATGTATCAAGTTTGGTATCATCACCAATTCACCATAGCCTTCCGATCATCAACAATTCACTACGACACTACCAACCCGCAAAATTCTAACCACTGCCAAACGACTTCACAACTTCAATTTTTTATTTTTTATTTTTGACAAAAAATACCCCAACTTAATTACTAGAAGTCTAGAAGGTCTATAGCTCATAAGAACTCAAATCAGAGTTTCAGATAACAACCAAATTGAATTGAGTACCAACAAAATCCCCAAAAAGAAAGGAAAGGAATTGGTAAGTGGATAAAGCAGCAAAGACTGAAGAGGAAAACAGCCACCCAATTGTTATTTGTTACTCGGACCACTGCCTGATCTTGTCCACGTTGAGTTCACCGGAGAACCAAACAGGGGGAGGTGATTGCTGCACCGTGGTTATGCCAATGGAGATGTTCCATAAATGTTTTTTTAATTCACATGATGAGTTTCGAATGGTGAGAGAACTCAGGGTTTTATTGAGGAAAGAAAAAGAGTAATGAGATTTGAGGAAAGAAGGAAGGATCATGAGTTGGGCATTATTGTAGACTTTGTCCTGACGTGAAGGTGAAGGTGGGAGTAGAAATGGCTATACTAGGGTGGGACATATGAGTTATTCTTTCTTTTATCATGGGCAATATGGTCCACTAAAAATTTCATTAAATGCAGGCAACTAGGCAAGTGCTCACCGAGAAACTACAATGTGAAGCTTCAATTTGAAGCTTCTGTTTCTGGCCCAGTGTTTAAAAAAGCGCGCTTAAGCGCGAAGCTCTAGGGCAAAGCGCTTGATTAGGTCTGAGCGAAGCGTTTGTGATAAAGCGCGCCGAAGCGCTCTTAAGCGCATGAAGCACGCAAAGCGCAAAAGGCGCGCTTTTTGGCAGTTCACTGAAATTCTTTTTTTTATTATTACTTCACGTTGAAAGCTTTTTTTATATGTTGTTATTGTGCTTTGGACCACACCCTATTAATCCTTAACAATAGAATGTGGGACGAGTCCAAAAGAAAAGGAAAAAGAAGAAAACAAGAAGACAACAGTCACAACAGTCGGCCCTAGCTCTTTGTTATATGCTTTATTTTTGTTAAAACAAAGAGTAATATATTTTTGGAAACAAATTTGATGTTTATATATTTGTGTGGTTATTTTAGTAAGACATATATGCATAATAGTAAAAAGACTTTAATTCTTAAAAAGTGTGCTTCACTTCGATGAAGCGCGCGCGCCTTGCGCTTGCGCTTAGGACTAGAACTCATATCGCTTTAGTGCGTTTTGCGCTTTTTTATACAGTGTTGGGCCCTATAAAAGCTATTTTGGGCTTCTTGGGAGTCAATTTCAGAATTTCTACTACTAAGACCCATGTTTAGCCAAGTTTCTGTTTCTCACCTTTGGATGTTGCTCTACGAGTTTGGCCAAATAGCCTCTTATTTTAGATTCAATCACCTGCTATCTCCAAATACTCTCACGAGTCACGACTCACCCCTTTCCAAACCTTCACACTACTGCTGATCGACCAGCCAGACTGGCTGTTGTCACCTATTTGATTTCTCTATCTCTAACAATGACTGTGATGATCTCAACAAAGTAAGTTTAGAGAAATTGACAGGAAAAAGAAAAGAAGGCAATATAGAAAATAAAGAAAATAGAAGGAAGATTTTTGACAGATATACTGTAAATAAAGGGTACAAAATGATGAGCATTCGGAAGGATAACGTCTCTCCCAAGCTCTCACTTTTTGCATACCCCAAACATGCACCTCACCTCCCCAGATTGCTAACAAGGTCCTGACACTTGCTGCTAGCTAATATTCCCTTAATTGTCTTGAGCACCTTTCATGATTTCCCCTTGTTCTTGCGCCTCTCATAAGTCAGCATTTAGGTGGGTTAATCTGATTCATCACAGACTATTTTTTCGATGAACATCAGATACACTAGTAATTGATTTTCTCTACCTATCCATGGTCAACCACTCTTGTCCCTCAGAATCATAATAATCATTTGCTTCCTCAACCACCCACCAGGGTGGAGGATAAAGTGCATGTAGTTCATTAAAACAAGGGAGTATGGTATATCCATATCTAGCTCGTATTAGTCAACAATCTAAATGTGAAACTTTGAAGTGAAGACTAATCCCTGGAGGGTTTCTTGATATATCTCAAACTAGTCAATAATCTAAATGTGGAGTTTTGAAGCGAAGACAAATACCTGAATGGTTACAATCATGAAAGTGAATCTTCATTCCTCTGACAATAGCATCCACGAGGAAGTGACACATTGAGATCAATTTTCCCGTTGCAAGACTTGCAACAACCAACTCACTCACTTTTGATCAAGAGCTAATGAATCAATACTTGTGCCTCATTAGAGCGGTGACCAAACTGAGCTTCCAAGGGAACCTAAGAATTTGGATTCTCAATGATTGGAAAACCAAACTCTTATAAAGAGTGGCATTGAGAAAAATAGTTAGGCAACTTGCAGGTGAGTACTCAAAGAACATAAAAAATTCATTAGAGTAACAGTATCATATCTAACTAGAAAGTATAAACCCATGATGATATTCTACAATCAATATTAGAGGGCATCCGACATTGACTTACCCTCTGTTTCGCAACATATAGCCTATTAAAGTTTCTCAAAGTCGTTTAAAAAAGAAAAATGCAGTATGTAAAGCAAAATTTCAATCTTACCATCCTCTGTCTCATGACCACCCTTTCACATAAGTTCAAGAGGCGCAATTTAATAAATGTTGACCTTAACTTATAAAATTTTGAGGACTCAGCTTGTTTGTAATAGCCATAATGCCTTATATTATGATAGGAAGACGGTATCTCTATGCTTCATCACACAGAACTTGTCTATTGAAGGATCATCAGTTCCTGACCTTTGTCTTTTTCCATTTCTCCACTTACAATAAATAATTATGAAGGATTTCTCCACTAGGAGAAAATCTTAAAGTAAAAGTAGCCAGGCTATATTATTGAACTGTGACGAACTCTTACCAGAAACTATTATCAAGGTCCCCAGTTCCCAGTCCCCCCCCCCCTCCTCCAGTTATCATCCAGGAACCTATAGTCTCTCCAACAGTTCTTCGTAAAATCAAGTAGCCATAAACTGGTACATATATCACGATTGTTTACTTTGACATCACATACAATGATCTCAATGTGTGTGCAAGCAACTACAATTGGCTACAGGCGATTAACAAGCAGACAGCATGAAACCTCAAAAGTTGCATATAAAAATAATTGTCATAAACCACATAAAAGGGGGGGAAAATCCCTAAATTCTCAACCCTAAGCCAGCTAGTTGGACATAAAGCAGTTAACTGTATGCCAGCAACTGCTACTTTGAGGCAGTACTACGACAATGCTACCATTTGATGAATTATGGCACCCGCCCATGAACCCGGACATTTAACTCAGTTAACTCAAAAACATACAGTCATCATGCAGTTCAATGTTGTCCTGCACTAAAGTAAATATTCCTTTACATAATATGCAAAGTACCATCGGCCACTGCTGCTCTTAATGTAGCTTGCCAGGATTTCCAATTTTCCACACAGAGAAGATGCCCCAATGATACAGTAACTATTCTTGAAAAACTTTTATGGATGGTATTGGGGAAGAACACAATACCAAAGAAAATCAAAGAACACGGATGTAAAGACTGCTTCCTACCAGAAGGAAGACATGGGAAACCTTAACAGTGTTTTCGGTTAGCAGTTGCCAGTTATGGAGAGAAAAGGATGGGAGGGAAAGAGAGGGAATGGGGAAGGAAGGTGAGGGGTGGCAAGGAAAGGAGTAGGCTTGCATTTTCCTTCCTAATATTTCCAAGGGTAGAAGAATATGATGCCTGCAATTCCTTTCCCGCTCCTCATTCTACATCCAAAATGAATCTCTCATTCTACCTCCAAATTCCCTCATCCAAACAAACTGCTATAGTACTATCTCTTTCTGGATTCCCTAATTTCCCTAAACAACATGTCTTGTACGCTTGCAGCTCCTACATGATGGCCGAACAAGAGCAGCCTGATACCATGTTAATCCAGATTCCAGAATCTCCCTCAGTATGTATAAGAACATAAGATGCAAGTTTACTAATCTTAGTAATGGATGAACAAAAGTTGACAACTAAAACTCGAACCTGCAAGCTAATGCAGATGATATCCTGAATAAACTACAGCTCTGTTACTTAACCACTTCAATCCAAACAAAGTAAACCAGTTAACTTTCAGAACACAGGTAGAATAAAGAAACCGGAGTAACGGACACTTAAAATTTAACCTAAAAACAAACAAAGCCACCTGAGAATAGCGAGGTTTACCTAAATGTTGTCCACTAGTCTAGAAAATGCAACTCACAACAATCAGTAAAGCACCGTTTACCGGACCCAACCCCCACCCCAGTACTATATTTTAGAATGAAGATCCTAAAAATGAGATTCTCCATGAGTTCTAACTTACACATGAAGTGGTGTCTGAATGTCTAATAAATCCACGACCAAAGTGCATTGCACGCATTGCAACGGCAGAATATAGACTAAATTATCTCTTTTTGCTGATACAATGACGAAATTCAACCCCAAAGCTTTAAGCAAAAACCATCAAAATTTCTCAGACTACTTCGTGATCGCAACCAAATTTACATAGGCCCTTACAATTACGATTATCTTACTAAATACTATGCTGCAAATAATGGCATTAGCCTAATTGATTTATTTCTAGGTCATGAATTTGATGATCATTGACCTGGTACCAGTTCTTACTAATTGCTAAGCAAGGATTAAATAACAAACAATTTATCAACAAATTGAAAACAATCAAATCAAAAGCAAACGAATCTACAACTTAAGAAATGGCATATGCAACAATTTCAAAATAAATGACATTAATAATTGTCAAGGATAGATTCAAATCACAATAATGGTAATTAGAGCAGAGAATACCTGAAAAATCATGAAGATCGACAAATTCGCCGTCGGCGAAGAGGGCGATTCGGTACGGCGGAGGGCGGTAGGACACTCCCATTCAGACTTTCTGATTGCTTGGGCTGCCGAACTGAAAAATTATGCGCGTTTGTGAGCAAGATAAGGAAAGAATATGAAAGTTGTACACTTCCGTAATCCGTACCATACAATACTCCATACTTACAATAGACTGAAATAAGACTAACTAGATTTAATTATATTTGAAAATAACCTAACATAACACAAATTCTTATTTACAATGGGTGTACAATAAATATTGTACACCAGAGTAAAAGTTAAATAAAAATGCTTAAAAGTTAAGCATATATATGTAAAAGTTATATATTTTTCAGTGATAAATTTTTTCATTTTAGTAAAACTTATTTCTTCAAAATAACTAATAATGTATAAAATTAATCATTTATCCCTTTAAAATATTTATCTATCAATTTTTTTACTATTATAAAAATTAATCAAAACTAGGTTAAAGTTACAAAAAAAAGGTTAAAGTTATCTTAGTGTACAATAAATTTATTGTACACTTTGTGCGCACAAGACCTTTTGAAATACAAACACGACTCTTTACCGAATTGACAAATCTAATTGTGGTATATCTCCTACGAAATTGTGTGAAGTGAAAATTTTTAGTACAACTAATGTGTGTTTCTTCATAATTCTTACAAGTATAATGCAGATGTTCAATTTTTAACCACAAGGATGAAGTGGTGAAAGCATTTATGAGTTAAACCACTACTCTGTATATTTCAAACATGTTACCGTCGTGAAGGGATGAAGCTAAAACTAGTTTTGTACACAAGTATCCCAATATCCGAGACCTCCAAAATATGGTATGATATTGATATCCAATTCGAAAGATAGGATACTAGAATTTCACTATATTTTCTAGAACCATGGAGATTTTCATTTGAGTGAATACAATAAAATGTTCTTATGTAAATATTTGTTATAGTTATTGTCATGAGCAATCAAACATGAAAACTAATCATGATAAGTTTCGAAAAAGCACCATAGTCTTCATCACCGCCCTTGTCAAAACCAAAGAAACAGTGTAACTATTCATGATTGTTTTGGAAAGAGAGACACAATTTTCATTATCTTTCTTGTCCTTAGCAAATGAACACATGGAACCTAATCATGCTCATTTTAGAAAGAGTCGTAATTTTCATTATTGTTTTTGTCACGCTCAATCCAAACAAGGAAACTAATCATGCTTATTTTGGAAAGAGTTTCATAAATATTCATTACGGAGTATTATTTTATACTCCTAGTAATCATATTTATTTAAAAAAAATTAAGTACGAAAAAAAGTTGAAAATTACGGACTTGTTTGATATTATTGTCTATTTTCCACTCTTGAAATTGCTTATATTTATGTTAGTTATGTTAATTTTAAATGAAAGCAAAAAAGTGATCAACTACTTTCCCCCCCTTCATATTATTGTTTTTAGTTTACGTTAAAAGATAAATTTGAAATGCGATAAAAACGGGAATCAAACATGTTGTATGATTTTGGATTTTCATAATTATGTTTGTATACAATATTAGGTTTTAGAAATATAAAATCAAATCACGGTACATGTATATATTCAACCGCCTCCTCTCTACCCCTTCCACTTGCTCGATAAAATGTACAAAAATCAAGGTCTTCTTACCGTAAATTTGCCAATTTTCAACTCTTTCTCTTTAATTAATTTATGATTTTTTTTGCTAATTTCAATAAAACTACTCTTACATTATTTGAGGGTTATCATTTTACATGGGGTGAGATTATCTCTAGTTAAGTTTTTGGAGTTTATTAGTGCCGTAAAATTGGTTTCTTAATAAAAAACTATGCGAGAACATAATATTTGTCGAAGTTTCGAATACAAATCATCATCGCGTTTTCGACAAATAGTTAGACCATTTATCCAAAAACGTTGTATAGGAGCATATTCCAGTGATATGTGCAAGAGATACCCGCAATACAAAGTCCTCTAAACAGCCATAGGATTGACCGCATTTTGAATTACTCACACTCATTGAGCACCTAATAAACATGAATTAGGATTTCAATGTATGTGTGCAAGTGAAATATTTTACTATATGTTATTTGAAGGAAAATTTGCCAAAAAGGACCTTTTATAACTCAAATTTTGCGAGAAAGGACCTTATATAATTTTTTTTGTGAGAACACACCTTAAAGTAATTTTTTTTGCGAGAAAGGACCTAAGGGAAGTTTCCGGCATTGATTTAGCTTTTCCGGCCATTTACTTGCACGTGAGCAGCACGTGTGGCTTACGTTGGCTAAAGACATTGATTTTCCCGAGTCTTGAATTTTCAAGCTTGATTTTATTTCGATTTTTTTTTCAACTTTAAGTTTTAAAGCTTAGAATTTTGGAGGAAAATTGGGTGTGATTAGCAAAATAAAGCCACGCGTGCTTCTCACGTGCAAGGCAATGGCCGAAAAAGCTCAGTCAATGCCGGAAATTTATTTTTGGTTGTCTTTCGCAAAAAAAAATTACATTAAGGTGTGATTTCACAAAAAAAAATTATATAAGGTCCTTTCTCGCAAAAAAATTTACATTAAGGTATGTTTTCACAAAAAAAATTATATAAGGTCCTTTCTCGCAAAATTTGGGTTATAAAAGGTCCTTTTTAACAAATTTGCCTTATTTGAATTTGAAATATAGGTTCATATATGTAATTTGAGTATAAATGATATGTTTTTTTGAATTTAAATTTTTGAACTACATATATTCATTTAAAAACAGGATGCACGGTGAACATTGTGCACCGGAATATACAAACTACATTTCTCCAAAGATACCTTTATCTAGTTCTTAAACATAAGATTAATTGTTAATTCACTACGGAGTAGACCTGATCATCTATATCCCGACCCATTGTCCCGACCCGACACGAAAAGTGCGAGTTTAGGTAACATAAATTATGCATTTAAGACCAAAATCCGAGCCCAAATCAAAAAGCCCACTTCAACTCGCATCAAATTTATGAATTTGGACATGAATTTTTATCTTAAAATTCAACCCGATCCAAATTTTGATCACCTCTGCTATGGAGTATACATTTTGCTCGGACAAAGTTAGAACTACGAATATCATTTTCTCCGCGACTCCACCAGTCCACCTTTTAACAGCGTGCTAGTTGTCCTAAATCCCCCTTCTTCCCTCACTCACAACTCACAAGAAACGCAAAAACTCAAGCCCCAACTCAACAACAATGGAAGATCCCGCCATATACGGTGGCGCGTCACTTCCATCCCCCTCGACAACAGACGCAAAACAACGACGAGTGTCCTACTTCTACGAACCCACAATCGGCGATTACTACTACGGCCAAGGCCACCCCATGAAGCCCCACCGCATCCGTATGGCGCACAACCTCATAGTCCACTACTCTCTCCACCGTCGTATGGAAATCAGCCGTCCTTTCCCCGCCGAAGCAACCGACATTCGCGGCTTCCATTCTGACGACTATGTCGACTTCCTCTCCTCCGTTTCCCCTGAACTCTGCGGTTCTCTCACCTCCGCCTCCTCCGCTTCTTCCACCCTCGACCACTCTCACTCAAGACACTTGAAGAGGTTCAATGTCGGAGATGATTGTCCTGTATTTCCTGGGCTTTTCTCATTTTGTCAGGCTTCTGCTGGTGGGTCCATTGGGGCTGCTGTGAAGCTGAATCTACAGGATTCGGATATTGCGATTAATTGGGCTGGGGGTTTGCATCATGCTAAGAAATCCGAGGCTTCTGGGTTTTGTTATGTTAATGATATTGTTCTTGGGATTCTTGAGCTTCTTAAGTATCATAAGGTATCGATTCTGCCCTTTTCAACTCTCTCTTTCTTTCTTTCTTTCTTTCTTTCTTTCTTTCTTTTGTCTTCTTTAAATTGTTTTTGAATTAATTTGCATTTTTAGGTGTTTCTTTGATCATATGATTGTATATTTCATTAATTCATTATGTATCCTGCTTTGGACCTAATTCCTTTTTTTGGGGTGGTTATGTTGAATTTTGTGACATATTTAGCTTTTGATTCTGGTTTTATTAGTATGGGGGTTTGACTTGATTTGTGTAGTGTCACAGAGCTGGCTCTAATGCTCTATTGGTGACTTCTTGGGGTTTAGGTTTGTGATTGTAGTGCTAATTGAGTATGTGAACTGTTTGAGACAGTGTCAGTGTGGACAGGAGAGTGAAAAGACTTGTTTCGTCTAATGCTCTTACGGCATGTTTGATAGGAAGTATTGATAGTGAATGTATAGGTAATTTAGTAGAAAGTTCAATGTGAAATTGTCAATATCCATGGTAAATGCTTGTCACCCCAAGTATCTCATTTCTTCTAATTTTTCATCATAACCATTACCACTTTAGGAGGTTGTTTTGAGAATTTGAGATTTGTGAAGAAGAGCACACTTTGGGAATGGAGTTAGCATTGTCATGGACATTGTCATTGGACTAAAAGTTACATATTAATTTCAATTACTTCTTTAAGTGATGTGGATTTCGTGTTAGGATGATATTTGCTTCTCTATATGAATGATATAGTTTTGGATATTAAGCTGCTGAAAAATCATAGGGTATGTGCTCTCTGCCTTGTTTTTTTTTGTTTTCCTTCTGATTTTGATGATTCATATGTGTTTGCATTAGGTAATAGATTCTAGACAGAGGCCTGACCTTGGACCTACATGTTTTACTGGCGCTAATATAACAGAGCTTTCTGTTCAAGTTTGGGTATGAAGGAATGAGGAAGAAATCACCTAGATAAATAGTAGAGAGTAGAGAGTGCTATATTTGGGGAAAGTTGCTCTGATGCATTCCATTAATTAATGAATAGTATTTGATTTGGTGGTGCTAGTTGGGACTTAGACTTAGTTGATTGCGGCATTGTGCATCAAGATTGAGTTGGTAATTTATCTTTTCTGTTGAAAAATTGAAATACAAACCTCTTTCTGCTGTCAGTCTTATTCAAAGGTAGAGACCCTCGAGAAATTGCAGATTAAGTGTTTAGCTTACTATTTTAAGAGACAAAATGGGAAGGAAAATGGAAATAAATTATGGAAAATGAATTGTTGGAGCTTTTATGCTGATGTTATTGCAAAACACCTCTCTAATCTAATTGGTCAATATAATTTTTATAAAAAAGTTAACTTCCCACTCACTTGATTTTTGTCAGAGGGATTTTTTGTTAGCTGCACAAGATCACAACTGCTCTAGAGTTTAGTCTTTGCATTCGACGATGATGTCTTACTGAGTTACTTGCTCAGCTATTTAGCTAGCTCTCTTACCTTACAGATTTTGGTCGAGCTGTGCGGTATTTTTAATTGTTCTTTGCTGATTAATCACCCAGTCCTCCCTGCATTTGTGATTTCACAAAATTCACATATGTCTTTTGATTGCCCTGTCCCTCTGGTTCTGATGGGCTTTACATTGGTTTCTTCAGAGTCACTATTAATTAAATCTTGACTCTTTGCTTGTGTATTCTCCCCTTCCCCTCATTGTGGATTACAACTTTCAAGGGTTGCTTTCTGCTCCATTTTTCTTGTCTGTTGACCGTACCCTTTCTTTATGCAGCGTGTACTATACATTGATATTGACGTGCATCATGGGGATGGTGTTGAAGAAGCCTTCTACACCACTGACAGAGTTATGACTGTTTCTTTTCACAAGTTTGGGGACTTCTTTCCTGGAACTGGACACATTAAAGACATTGGAGCTAATTCTGGGAAGCATTACTCTCTAAACGTTCCATTGAATGATGGAATAGACGACGACAGCTTCAGAGGTCTCTTCAGGCCAATTATTCAAAAAGTAATGGATGTTTACCAGCCAGATGCAGTTGTCCTACAATGTGGAGCGGATTCACTTTCTGGTGACAGGCTTGGCTGTTTCAACTTGTCTGTGAAAGGTCATGCTGATTGCTTGCGATTTCTAAGATCGTTTAATGTCCCATTAATGGTGCTGGGTGGAGGAGGGTACACTATTCGAAATGTAGCTCGTTGTTGGTGCTATGAGGTTTCTCTCTTTCTCTCTTTCTCTCTCTATATATATGTCTGTCTCTGTGTATGTGTGTGTTTCTGGTTTGTACTTGTGGAAACTTCTAGTTATCTACTGTTAATACGAGTTTCTTTGTTCATTTGCAGACGGCAGTTGCAGTTGGTGTAGAACCTGATAACAAATTGCCTTACAATGAGTATTATGAGTATTTTGGCCCAGATTACGTTCTTCATGTTGAGCCTAGTAACATGGAAAACCTGAATTCACCTAAAGATATGGAGAAAATTCGGTAATTTCATTTCACTTGATGGATTCTAGTTACAAATTTCTTTTTTTATTTTATGTAACGGACATTTTGAGTCTATTTTTTCCAAGAAATCAATCTGTTCATGCTATTAGCCGGTACAGAGCTTTCAGTTTGTAATTGATATGCTTATCTTGCTAGATTCTATCAGAGGTCTGTGCTGGGTTTTCATGTCACTCCTTCTGGTTAATCAGTTTATATCTCCTTTCTTGTTGAGGATGATTCCTAAAGAGTCATCCACTCTGTTGTAATGAGCTGTGCATAGTGACTTTTGGTATTTTTCCTTTTTTTATTTTATTTCTTCCACCTTGTACAAGAGGGCTTACATCTTATTTGAGTACTTTGTCTGGAAAAGAATTATTGCAGTTTGAAGGTGATGTCAATCTCCTTATATGCTTAGGTTTTGGTGCTAGTTAGGTGAATGCTATCTCTTCTTATTTTGAATACGTGAGAGAAGTTTGATCTCAAAGATTTAAGTTTGGCTTTATGTATGTGGCATAACGGTAAACAAGTAGTACTAAGCTGCACTATATGTGCCCAGATGAGTAGTACAGGTGTGGGTAATCGGAGTTTGTGTCTTTTTTGTTTCTTACTGGTCTATTTCTAGTTTGGGTATAGTTTAGTGGTAAGTGAACTTAACAGAGCTGGATGCTTCAAAAGATCTACTACCTCTGTTTTTTTTTGTTTTTTTTATGACGTACCCACTTTCCATTTCGAGGTGTTTTTATTCAATGCACCCACTTGAACCTTATTCTTTTTTTGGAAAACACATTTTACAGTCTTATCCCCTTACCCCCACAATATTTACACCTTTCCATCCACTCTCTTACTTTCTCCATCTTTCGTACACCCACTCACTTCTCCTAAAAACAAGAGTTTACATTAGACGGGTACATCAAAAGAAAACGGGGGGGGGGGGGGGGGGGGGGGGTGTATTACCTAGGTAAAGAGATCATGTGGTGAAATCTATTTAGTTTTTTTTTTTGTCGATTATTACATAAATGTTGGAGGTGTGGTGTGGTGGTGTGAACTCTGGGTTATGTCAATCAGATGTATTACTTTCCAGGAAGCTGCAATGCCCATGAAGTTTTATTTCCTAGGAGATGCTAATACTTGTTTGGTAGAATACAGGGAGTTCTACTTCCCATGGGAAATTCCACTTTTTAGGGGATCTAGGTAGCAACTTCCTCCTTTTGGTGGGAAGTAGAATATTCGAGGAAGTTGCACTTACCATGTCATTGCCAATCAAATAATGAACATGTATCTACTCCCTAGGAACTAAGTTCCTGTGCCAAACAACTACGAAGTAGATTGGAGATTGTCCACGTTTTTCTGATCACAATAATTTAATCTTTTGGGAACTTGGGTTATTTTTTGTTTCCTTTTGTTTTCTTCCCGTGCACTCTAGACGCACAACTTAAGGAGTAAGGACTCATAACTAACCTATTTGATGTTAGTGTTAACTGTCTTTTTGCGCCTTTTCACTGTGGTATTACAGTATGCATCGAGGGCTGTGTTTGATTATTGCAAAATAAAGTTATCTGATTTAATGGAGTAATTTACTAATTTTATGCAAATTTTGTTCTGATTACTATAGACGTGGCTTTGTCTTTTGTTCTTGACACATGCCCTTTGAACATATACTTGCAGGAACATTCTTCTAGAGCAGCTATCTAGAATACCTCATGCGCCAAGCGTTCCATTCCAGACAACTCCTTCCGTGACAAAGCCGCCAGAAGAAGAGGTCCGCAACTCTGACAGTGATTTTTATTTTTCTCATTTAGGTATTTTTAAGTATTGTCCCCAAAATGTTTTGATTTTGATCATTTGTGAGGTTGTATTGGTACAGGAGGAAGACGATAAGGATGAAAGACCAAAACCTCGCATCTGGAATGGGGAGGATGATTTTGATACTGATCCCGAGGACCTTATGACCCCGAGTAAATCTGAGGACGATATGTAGAAAGTGATGGCAGAAGGTAAGTCTTAAACTCTTATGCTTGATGTATCGTTAATTTTGTTCCCATACTTAATTGTCATTCCAGTAATCCAGTGTTTTAACACCATCCCGTTGCCCATCAGACATAAAAATCAGCTAGAGGGAAAATATCGAGATCGATCCTTATGAGTCATGATATCCATATTTCATTGAGTGGTTCTCCATTATTATGACTTTATGAGAATATGAGATATACTCATGTACCCACCTCCATTACTGCTACCTCTAGCTGAGTGTCCATGATTTTTAATTCAGGAATTTCAGGGAGGAGTTTTCTGACAGAAACCTTGAACCACTTCTTGATATTATAAGAAATGGAGGTCTGATGACATAATGGTAATAAATGTCCATAGTTTATTCTTTTAGCTATGTCTAAATGAGCGCAGTGAAATGCAATGCATGATTGTGAAATACTCGGATTTTACTTGCTACTCCAGGTGGGAGCATATTGATTTTTGACATTGT